>NW_004798976.1:1873-4026 GCF_000002075.1 Aplysia californica | reverse complement strand
AGCAGCAGCAGCAGCAGCAGTAGATTCTAGCAACAACATAGGCATAATCATTCTTATTCTCATCATCATCATCAATTATCATCATCGTGGATCCATAAGTGACAGATACTTTGAGTTACCTTGGCTTTCCGACTTCTTTAACAAGGAGTTGATTTATATTTCCTGTTTACTTCTCTATAACTTCTGCGGGAGTTTCCTTAAACACGAGCCACCTCTTCCAAAGTGATTACCCATGTTCTTAGTGAGAATGCCAGCAATCAACAAGTTTATTAAGTGGACTCAGCTCATGCACACACAGCATGGTAAGCTGGGGATATTTTGAGTGAGGCTACCTCACAAATCAGAAGCTTATTTAACACTTCACCTGAAACCACTTAGAAGTCTTCCTCTTGTAACGAACCGACGAAAATAATTATCCTTTCCATATACTTCACACCTGCCAATGCTTTTGCTGACAGGTGTGGTAAACACTGGGGTTTAATGTGTTGTTTATCTTAATTACTCGTTGATGACAAACATTTCCTTCCGCCTTCGAAAACATTGCGCGTTTAACGCCATACTTTATATGCACTTTGGCACCTCTGTTCTGACAGCATGATTATGTATCCCGCCGTTTTGTACAAAAAAAACCCCAACAACAACAACAAACAAAAAGTAACATAGCGTAGAAGGTAGAAAGAGAGAAAGAGAGAGAGGAGGAAGAGTGAATAAGCAATGATTGATAAAGACCGAAGAACAAGGAACCGAAGCAATTATGCAAACGGTATAGCACGTTCTGCGAGTGTAATACAATTTGCCGAGCGTACCCCAGGTTAACGCTTGCCCTGTCTCAAGTGTGCAAGACCCCTATTGATCTCAACACCTAAGGAAGGGTGCACAGCCTAAATGGGGCTGAAATGGTGCCAAAACCTGGCATGCAGAATCTAGCCACGTGCGAAAACGAGTTTGAGAGACAAGAGCTGCGAGTAGAAAGAATAACTCTCTGTATACCAAGAGCGTCTCCATGGCTTCTCAGTCTTTTTTTTTTTTTTTTTTTTCTGTTGCCGTTTTTTTTTTTTTAGCTTCGTTTCGTTTTCTTATGACTTTTATTAGCACTTTTTGTAATCCATTCTGCGCTCGAAGGCGAACAGTGGCTTGTCAGCAGTCTCCGGGGTACCAGACTGGAAAAAGTGGCGTTTGGCTTGTCGAATGAAATTCATTTCGCCGGAGACCTGCCATTAACTCGTGGCTAAGATGTGAGCATTGTGAGATGATGTCGGTGCGATTTCTAGCGTGAACATTTCTGACATCAATAATTTCTTTTAGTTCCGTGGTGGTTATGTGGAAGTATATCTAGCACAGGGGATACGCGCTGTTTGTAGTCTGACATTCTTTCTTCGCTTTCTGGATGAACCAAGAGCCAGTGTACACTCTCAGTTTTGGAAACGAAGGAGCCTCTTTAGAGAACGAGACTAGGTAAGTTCAATTCTTTGTTTCTTTTTGTTAGGTCACCGTTTGTTTTCCTTTTCTCATTCTTAATTATTTCGTTTTGTTCTTTTTTTTAACCTATACATCACTCTTTTAAAGAAAAGAACACACATGCTACCGAAAAATATGTCAATGAAAATATGTTACTTTTCTTTTGAACAAAAATAATCGCATAACTCGAAGCCTGTATCTATTGATTCTAATTTCTAATAACAGCCGTCCCTATAATTTGAAATAGCTAAGCTAAGTTTGAGACATTATCTCAGCAGGGCAACGAATTTATTTTAGACATAACTTGTTTATATTTGTCATATGAAAGCGATTGAATCTCCGAATATATTCTAGGACACACTGATAAAGAGAATAAACTCCTTCTAAGAAAATATCACCAGCTTGTTACAGTCAATCTTTTAAAATGCAGAGAGCAAAAGTTGTTAGGGGAGAGGAAAAAGCTGTTTAATTCTTTTAACAGTAATCTAAAGTAACTAATTGCTCCTATTTTTTTACAGTTTCATTTGAACTTTGACCAAATATTTCTTAAATATGTACACTTGATATCACAGATTAAGAAACCGCAATGAAGTATTTTTTCAAAATTTTAGGCTTAGTACGTTTTAACGTTAACAGCTGACCGACGATTTGTGAAAATAATAATAATAATAGTGATAATAATAATAATAATGATA
>NW_004798976.1:0-1404 GCF_000002075.1 Aplysia californica | reverse complement strand
CCCGCCCTCCCCGGCTCCCTCTCTGATTCTCTCTCCGTTACTCTTGGCTCTTTCTACTGCTACTCCAGACTCTTCCTTACTGCTGCCTTTCAGCCACATCCCTGATTTTAGGGTATGTAAGATTGAACACCTAGTCTTTTCGGATGAGAGTGAAAAATATCGGAGGTTTCTTGTTCAAGATGTGTACTTAAAGACCCCTTGGTTGTCCTAGAATCGATCTTCTGCCGCCAACCGAGCAAAAATTCTAAATAAATTCCAACCGAAAGTTAAAATACTCCTGTCAGTATAAAAAAACAGAGTACCTTCGATATCGGAATGTGACTGTCGTAAAAAGTTATGGGAGGAGGACCCACGGAGCTGGAGAACCGATCATATACGTAAAAACCAGTTGCCTTGCAAGTCGAAGAACCAGCTGCAGTCGACTACTCCTGAAATCTAGCACGGGAGCGCAGAGAAGGCAAAGAAGAAGACAGCAAAAATAGAGGGCAAACGAGGCTGGGTTAGACCCATAGCAACTTACTTTGAAAACCCCAAGAGATGGGTGACTAACAGGGAAAGACTACAGTAATATTTTTGTCAGAGCATTCAAGCAAAGAAACCAATGGCGAACCATGATTGCCGATATCTGTTTCAGTTCTGGGACTTGGTGCTGAGTATCCTTTCCCGACATTAAGCTCTATGGGCTGAGAATGTTGTCTTTGGTTCGACTGGAGAAGCATTCCTCGCAAGCTGTCAGGATGTCAGGCACTCAGACATTAACAGACTTACAAGATCTTTCACTGTCTTAGCCCATTACAGATTCTCACCTGAATGAAGGAGGGAATGTTGACGTGAAGTATCTTACCCGATTACAAAATGTTGCTCCGGGAACGGAATCCAAACCGACGACATTTCGTTTGCGAGTTTGGTAACCTAACCACTAATCTACCGACTCCACACATCAAAAAAAGCCAGCCGGATGTAGCTCAAGCACTAACGCCTGGGATAAATTACGTTGTCTTGGTCAACTTGCCTTTGAGAAATGATTGCTGTTTTAGCATGTAAACAAGATGAACGCATGTTTTGTTTGTGACAGGCAGGGGAAAAGACAGGTAGATGAGAGAAAAATTGGTTTGTTTTGGGTTGTTTTTATTCGGGGGGGGTAAATGATTTCAGTTCGCGTTCACCCGACCCTGATCCCTTATTCGGAATTTATATCTGGAGAATATGATTATGAAAGATTATCTTTCCACCCTTTAAACAACCAACATTATGCACAGGGATCACATGAGATTCGCCCGTACCATAACGTACGACTGGTGAAGTGGATTACAGGACTGTAGGGCTGCGTATTCAAGATGTGCTTGAAGAATTGAAGAAAATGACGCAGTCCGAGAAAAGGTGCTGGAAGGCGTCAAACAGTCT
>NW_004798975.1:46306-48048 GCF_000002075.1 Aplysia californica | reverse complement strand
CACCCAGCAGTAATGGGTACCTGACTTCGAGTTGGGGAAGTAAAGGCGGCGTGGAAAGGAACTGGCCACCCTACCACAATATGCTGAAGGCCCAGGAAGTTGTCTCTCTTTTTTTATCGGACAATCGAAACTATAATTCCTTTTAGAAATAGGCTTCCGGGGTGCGAGTACGCCGTCGAAAACGACATACATTTCTTGACCAAATCTCCTTGAATTTGAAAAAATTCCTCTTGAAACTGCCCTGAAATCTCCTTGAATGTAGTTGGGAGTTGGTGGCAGGAACCCTGACCTATCAAACCATGGTACGGCGGAGTGTTGGCCCAGGCACTGGGCACAGTGATGCTCGACGTATACATACATGTAATTCTGTGAAGATATCAGCTTAGGTATGGCTGTGGCCGCAGAGAGTGATGTGTGCAGCGCTTTGCTAGATCTACATGTCATTCGCTACCTCAGACGTACAAAGCTCTTTCTGCTTACTACGCCTACCTAGATCTAGTTTTCAGAAATTGGACGTCAAAGATTGTGAGTTTCCCAACATGTCAAGCTTTTTCAAATGCAAATCTTTGAATATCTTGACAACTTTTGGGAATAATCTGACGATTTTGATAGAACAGATAGAACATTTGATTTCTGACCCCATGGTCTTATATAGTAACTCAAAACATCAGCTTTGGTGGGGCTGTAGCCTCGGAGAGGGATATGTACAGCCTTTTCACAGACTTGATGCGTGGGTGGTTGGCGGGTGCTCTGGTGTGGTGAAGATACTCTCTTATTACACCTCTATTTTTCGGCACTTGTGTGACCTTATTGTGTTGCAAGTGCCGTAAAACTCTTACAAAAACTAAACGGAGCAGTGAAGCTGTTTGCCCTTGTCTCCTGTAGCCTAGCCAGCAGTCAGCACATGATGCAAGGCTGCCAGTAGCACAGTGTAGTAGTCAGTTCTACTTTTTGTACCCTCTATCGTTTCTGTCTATCTTTCTTGTATCTTCCCAGCAATAAATGGATGTTCGTTTGTCAATGTCTGTGTCTCTACTCGGACAAATCTGCTAGTGGCTAGACACAGATGTTTGTGATTTTGAGAAACTGAGACATTGTGTACCGGTGTCTTTTTGGACGTCTAAGACATTTATGCTTTAGGAAACTGAAGACAGATGGATGATGTTTGCTAACTTTAGACACATCTCTGTATCTTTTACTTTTAGGAAACTTAAAACGCTTGTATCGTTAAGGAAACTACGGCATATATACATGTATATGTATGTTTTTGGAGTCTGCTAGACACTTGTATGATTTAGGAAATTAAACTTCAACACTTGCTGTATGATTTTGCTGGTATAAAGTTTGAGGTTCCAAGCCATGTTTCCTACACAAGAGAGGAGTGGATGTTTTGGCGAGTGTTGTAGTAGGCCGTGCATGTCGTGGTACCTGTAGATCTAGTACAAGGAGGAAACCGTGTTTGTTTGTTTGTTTGTTTGTTTGTTTGTTTGTTTGTTTGTTTGTTTGTTTGTTTGTTGGTTTGTTTGTTGCCGTCTCTGTACTTGTGTTCTTTGTCACGTGAGATGTCTGTGTTTTTTTGTCACTTGTTGCTGGCAGTTTTTTTACAAGCTTTTGTTTGTTTGTGTTGACTGGTGGTCAACCTACTGTGTGGCTGGTTGGCGGGTGCTCTGCTGTGGTTTGCTCCTTCTTCCCTATCAAACATATGTCGTCCTTATCTCCCCTTCTTCTTTTCTATGTTTGTT
>NW_004798975.1:37369-43014 GCF_000002075.1 Aplysia californica | reverse complement strand
GGGGGGTAGGAACAAGCCGTAGTGTATTTGGTCCAACAACAACAACAACTGAATACAATAACAGATAAATGTATTATTATAATCGTACAAACACCGACACCTAGGCCTTCTCAAAAGCCTAGACCGACACTAGAATAATTTGTCACTGCGCGGACAATAAATGGCACGCCCTTCTTTAACTTGTGGATCTAGGCCTAAAACTATATCTGTAAAGTTCTCATACGGTTCACATACTTTTTTCTGCTCTACAATTTACTCTTTTCTAACCTATTTTTATTTCTTGAATACACGATAATACATGTTTAAAAAAAAATGTATCTACCTTTTCAAGGTGAGAAACGTAATCCAAGCCGCTATCAGGATTTGAATCGTAACTTGGATAGGCCCTAGCCTATTTCTACTTTTTGATGTAAGTTCTAAAAATATCCCGGACAATTATTCCTTCGTTCTGGGCCTGGGCCGAGTCGCGAGCTAGAGTGTCTGGGCAGTGATGGAGAGGAGAGAGAGATGGAACTACGCGTGTCGAGACTCCTAGGACGAGTGGTTTTATTGCTTGTTTCCGGGATTTTAGCTGTTTCAGGTAATGTACAGAAATTGTAAATCTATGTCTATTCAGAAGGAAAATTGTCTGTTGAATTTTTCCCCCCTTTGGTGTTTGTTGGTGAGCTCTCTTGGGTAAAACCGTCCGTCTGTGTGAGTCAACATTTGAACACGGAAGAAGAGTGCCGTCCGTGCTCGCTTTGTTCCCCCAAAACTGGAACATTCAGTAAAACATAGGCACTGAGGGGCTGGGTCGCGACCTAGAAATCTCTCTATTTGTGTCATCTTGACTAGATCTAGATTGAAGCAACTGTCTTTTAAATCAGAATGTACGCGGAGTCGCTCACGCTGACCCAATTCCTAGTCCCCCTTTTTGTTGCTACTTAAAATGGCACGCCTAATCAATATGATGTTGTTGATGCATTTTCTCGGCCACTTGTCATCTAATTTTTCACGGTAAGCTTGAGATTCCACTCCCAGTCAGCAGTTACTCATTAGCAGGTCCTATTATGACTCAAACCGAAAGAGCTCCAATTCTATTCTGAACCATCCCAGTCCTATTCCAATGTTCTTGTGTGTATGCTCAAGTTCCCGTAGAAAAAACAGTTGAGGCGATCGTTGGGCCTAGTGAAGATGTGGTGTTTTTTTTTCATCTTGATTTTCTCGTTCCAGCCAAAAAATGAAGGTGGCTACCTGACCGGTTTGAAAAATATAATAAAGAAACCATACAGGTGTTTTCTTCACAGTGTTTGAGCAATTAGGTTATTCTGAACTGTGGTAGGTCTATCTCCCACTCCTTGATTTAGGGCCAGGTGATTGTGTAGGCCAGGCCGAGGCTAGTGTGTAGATCTAGAGGTGACTTGAACTTTTATCTCATGGAGGGCTGTTGGGTTTTAGAGGTCTTTTTAAAATCTAATTTAATAAAAAGTAGTTTCATTGTTGATCTGGGTCTGGTTTAGTGTTTGTTCTGAAATAATGTCTTGGCTTCCACTTTCTGACTCGAAAGATTTTGTTTTGAATTTTTAAAGCTTTTATATCTATCTACCAGGAGTGGCACACTACTTGATTGAAGTGTTTGGCCTAGATACTCAATTAGTTTGAACTAGAAATTCACACTTTTAGTACTTTTAGAATTTATTAATTTATTATATATATAGATCTATATATATATATATATATATATATATATATATATATATATATATCTATCTAATCTAGGTCTTATAGATATTAATTATATCTGTATGAATTATGTTAATCATCAGTTAATCTCACGATTGTTTGAGATGCTAGCATAAATTGTCTGTGGTGGAGTGGTCGGTAAGATTGAAGAATACCGGACCAGCGGACTGACTTTGCCTATGTCTCAACCTTAGGAATTCCTAATTTCCCCGTTTTTAAAATCTCTCAATGGAGAATCTCGGACCGGTAGATCTGTTCATTAAAATTTTGTCAGGGGGGAGACCCCCCCTGAACCCCCCCTCCCCCATCCTCCACCCCAACCACCCGCCCCACCTACCCCACTTTCTCGCGCAATATTGTACGAGTGGTCCGGTATTCTTCGTAAATCTGCCCGAGTGGTCAGATGATTTGCCACCACACACCGCTCTAACTACTCTAAGACCTCGAGCCTGAGTTTGATTATCATGTGTAAGAATTTATTTAATTTTCATCATAATTTAATATATACGGTCAAGAGGCTCGTCATTTAATAAGTGTATCTGTGTGCTAGGATGTGGTATTATGAACCCCTCTCAGTTAAGGTTGGCCAGGATACAATGACAGAGAGACAGGATGGGTTGGAGACCCTCGGCTCCTCAAATGGTTTTCTACTACATTGGGTATTTTTTTACTTTCCCTCCCGCCTCACACCCAGCTCCCAGTTGTCTATTTTCTGCTAATATTGATACGCTGAACATGAATATCAACTTCATTTCCGTCGCAAATAAATAGTTTTTGAAATATTTCATTGTTTTTAACCGAGATAGACATGCTTTGGACCAATCAGGGGGTTCCAAGGGGGCCTGCCCCACTGGGGTAAAAGAAAATCTGGGGGGTTACAGGGGGGCATGCCCCCCTGTTTTTACCTATAATTTGATATATTTACAGTTAGTTAGATTTGAAGTTGTCTTGAAAATAATTGATTTGTGACAGTTTTAGTGGCTTTATGTGTGATCTGCAGCAAACAGTACACTTCAGTGTTACAGCAGTTTGACCCCTGAAGCAGTGCATCTGTGTGCGGGAGTGAAAGTAAAAAATTACCCTAAATTGTGTTGCTGATTGGGTGGGGAAAGCACGACTCTCTGCCTTTAAAAAATGGTTTGAATCAAAAGATTGTAATTGTAGGAAGTTTGTCAGAGGACTTTCTTCAGCAAGAATGTGTGTTTTAAATTTTTTACAAGTTGTTTTATATTTTATAAAAGTTCCTGCTGTTTTTACTAAGAGAAAGTCCCTCAGTATTCTCTTTTAAATTACCTTCCCTCCCTTTTCACATTTAGCTACAATTGTCCATTTTCTACTAATTTTGATGCGCTGAACTTTATATATTTCCGTCACAAATGATTAGTTAAAAATTTTTTAATCATATGTGAGGCAGTGTGGTGGAATCAGGCTCTCGTCAAAATAATCAAAGTGAAGAAATTTTCATTTTCCCCCAGGTTTGTGAATTTTTATCAAGTTTTTGTTTTTAGGCTCAACACCTTTCATGCCCATTAAAGAACTCGGTTCTGTGTGGATTTTTCTGAAAAACGTTGATTAAAGGCACAAAAAATGTAAATTTTCAGTTACCGCGGACTCTTTTATATTAACCTTAGGAAATTATAACTTATCTTTGGAGGCCATTTTCTCACTAATTTTCCCTGAAAACAAGTGACCCCCACCTCCTTCATTCACAAATATCTCGACTTGTATTCAAGATAAAGGGATATTTTTTTCATCCAAATAAAGACAAGTGAACAAGCTTTAAGATGATACCAATAACTCTATATATATATATATCCAAAAATTTACGAGAGCCTGATGAGCCTGATTCCACCTCGCTGCCTCACATCTTTGAGGAACATTTGCTCAGTAAATTCCACACAGTTTTAATGTGTTTTTCAGTAGCCATAAAAGGTGGTGAGCTAAGAAAGAAACCAATGACAAAGATTGTCCCCTGGGCAGAAAATGTGTTTTTTCCATTTCATTATTTAGGCAAGTGCCTTGTTTCACCATTTGTGGTGTCCATCATTTCGCTACCTCAGTGCTTTCTTGGCGTACATATCTTCTTTTTTTTAACAGTGACAATGTGACTTCTTCTCTTAAGCTCACTCTTTGTTACAAACTGTTTTCGCCGTTTTATTAAAAATGGAGATAGAGGACAAGAAAGCACGTACTGAGGTCGCGATTTGTCCAGAACATGATGATCTTCTAGACCATTGCTGTCCGACCCGCGCGATAAAAAGTAATTTTTGTGGGCGATGGGGATCACGCTGGTAGTGACAGGTGTTATTTAACCCTATCCGTACGTCGTGTTTTACCATCGCATCCATATATAAATATGAACGTATGCTATTCAAAGTGTACGGATCGAATTTTAACGAGTAAATGTCCCCTTTACCCCCACTTTTTTAAAGAGAAAGTTTACTCGTTAATCTGATCCGTACGCTTTGCTTAGCAGTCTGTCAAAATGATTTTTTGAAATACATATAAAGTTTCAAAGAGATCTTTTCACTAGAAGTATTCTAAAATGTGAAGAATGCAACCCCGGGGGTACGAAATGACCCCCGGGCGTACAGATATATGGTTAATGCTCCCTTTGGAAATACAGGTGTCTGGAGGTACATTTTTAGCCTTGTAAAGGTTGCAAAAGTGGGTGCTGGTTATAAAAAAGCTTGACATGCACTGTTTTTTATTTCATACATGTATAGTCACCATACTTCTGCTGCACTGTGAAATGTGAGGAATTTGTACAATCTTGTAAAACAATGTTACATTTTTTTTAGTAATTTCAGGTGAAGTGAAGGAGTTTGCTAAAGGAAAGAAGGTGTCTTTGTTCTACCGCCATCATGATTGTGTCGTGACCTACTTTCACAACGGACTAGTCGTCAATTCCACCTTGGATAGCCAGGTAGGGGAAATTATGTCCTTGTTGAGATTTAGTAGATTTACAAGATAGTATGTCAGCACACTCATTTACCGGTGGCTTGGAATATGGTACTGCCTCTTTGTCTCTTAACATGTTTGTCACTGTGTTTTTGTCTCTTTTTGTGTGTGTGTGTGTGCGTGTGTGTGTGTGTGCGCGCGCGCAGTAGGTTTTATAGCGACATGTTGATTACCGAGATGCCGTTTGTATGATTTTATGATTAGTTTTATCTCTATTATTTTCACTGAAATCTCTTTCGTAAAGATTTTATTTTCCATATTTCTGTTGACCCAATAGTTGGTGTGTCTGATAGTGTTTTTGGTGGCAAGTGCAAACTAGGTAAATTAATTTTTAAGTTAATTTGACAAAATCCCCAGTGTCTCACTTGATTTATTATTCGTGGGTGGTTGGCGGGTACTCTGGTGTCGTTTGCTCCTTCTTTCCTGTCAAATATCTATCGTCCTTACCTCTCCTCTGTCTTTTTTCTCTCTGGTAACACCTCTAACCTTCGGCACTTATATGACCTTATTGTGTTGCAAGTGCCGTAAAACTTTTACTAAAACTGAAACTCACCTGATATTTGAGTTTCTCGTTTTGTGGACCAAGCTATCTCTATTGCCGCTGTGGCCTTGGGGAAACATTTTCCTGTTGTGTTTGAGTGTCATATCGCGACCTCAGTACTTTCTTGTCCTATCTCCAATTTGATTAACATTGAAAATGTGACATTTTCTTAAGCTCAGTCTTTGTTATGAACTGTTTTAACTGTTGTTAAAAATGGAGATAGCACTGAGGTTGTGATATCCTGCCCTCCCTCTGCCTTCTGTCCAGTCACCAGTCTCATTGTCTCGTTGTTCTGTTGTCCTACAGTTCCTCACTGTCACAGTCACCAGTCTCATTGTCTCGTTGTTCTGTTGTCCTACAGTTCCTCACTGTCACAGTCACCAGTCTCATTGTCTCGTTGTTCTGTTGTCCTACAGTTCCT
>NW_004798975.1:35985-36501 GCF_000002075.1 Aplysia californica | reverse complement strand
CTGTCCAGTCACCAATCTCATTGTCTCCTTGTTCTGTTGTCCTACAGTTCCTCACTGTCCAGTCACCAGTCTCATTGTCTCCTTGTTCTGTTGTCCTACAGTTCCTCACTGTCCAGTCACCAGTCTCATTGTCTCCTTGTTCTGTTGTCCTACAGTTCCTCACTGTCACAGTCACTGTCACTGTCACTGTCACTGTCACTGTTACTGTCTGTCTCTGTCACTGTCACTGTCTGTCTCTGTCACTGTCACTGTCACTGTTACTGTCACTGTCACTGTCTGTCTCTGTCACTGTCACTGTCACTATCACTGTCACTGTCACTGTCACCACTGTCACTGTCTCTGTCACTGTTTGCTGCTAGCTGAAGAAAGCTCACACTTGAGTCACAATGTATGTTTCTTGACCCCTCCACCTCTCTCCCACTCCTCCCTCCACCCCCTCTCTGTCTGTCTGTCTATCTGTTTGTCTGTCTGTCTGTCTGTCTGTCTGTCTGTCTGTCTGTCTGTCTGTCTGTCTGT
>NW_004798975.1:28791-32563 GCF_000002075.1 Aplysia californica | reverse complement strand
AATGTCTCTGGCTGCTATATTGAGGTTACGTTGCTTTGTACCAACTGTGACTTGTATTACTGTTACATCTCACTGTTACATCTCACTGTTACATCTCTCTGTTACATCTCTCTGTTACATCTCTCTGTTAC
Organism: Aplysia californica; assembly: GCF_000002075.1. Classification (NCBI taxonomy): domain Eukaryota; kingdom Metazoa; phylum Mollusca; class Gastropoda; order Aplysiida; family Aplysiidae; genus Aplysia; species Aplysia californica. Next base: position 32,432 of record NW_004798975.1, on the reverse strand, counting down.
ATCTCTCTGTTACATCTCAGTCACTCACTGTATATATAGCCCGACCTGTGATGTCACGTTCCTGTAATGACCTTGATGTTACTGCGGCGTGTCACGTTCCTGTAATGACCTTGATGTTACATGACACGTGTCACGTTCCTGTAATGACCTTGATGTTACATGACACGTGTCACGTTCCTGTAATGACCTTGATGTTACTGCGGCGTGTCCACAGACCATGGAGAGGTCAAAGAGCACACCAGACATGTTGGCCGAGCTGCAGGCGTCTGGCGGCATCGAGACCGGGGCAGGGACCGGAGGGAAGCTGGGCGGTAGTTGGAGCAAGAGCCGCCCCCCGCCCCCACCCCCCCACACGGGGCAGTACACGGGGGCTCTACACGTGTCACCGACACACAGCATGGGGCAGGTGAAGGCCGCGGTCAGCGCCGGCCACTACCAGGTACAGCAGACAGTTTGTGCCACGTGTTGTGTGGAAAAGTCTGACACAGGTTTCCATTTCTCTCAATCTTTTTGTGGACGAAATTTTGAATGAAAATACAGAACCAGTTAATCATTGAATAGACAAAAGTATCCATTTGTTTTTGACCGTTTCCTGAAGACTACTGTTTAACTTGTAGCATTATAATTATCATATATTGTTTCTTGTTTGTTTTGACTGAACCTTTATTGATCTGTATCAAAGCCCTTTACGAAAGACTCTTCATTGTTTCAGCGTGGCTCGGCAAGTGTCCCAACGACCCCTGAACTCCCCGACAGAGCTCCGGTGAATCGGCAGACGGCCCCCGGTGCCCCCACGACACCCGAGGTGGTGCGCATCAACACGGCCAGCAAGAGCAACAGCACCTACGCCAACGTCTCGGCGGACGTGCAGAAACGACTGAAGAATGAGTCGTCCTATGAGTCCAGTTTCCGGCCAGGCCTCAACGCCAAAATGATCGACAGCCCCCCCAAGGCAGGGGCCCCCCCTTCTGACCAAACTATCCTGAAGAAAACGACCAACCGCATGTCCCCGAAGGACGACCGAGTGTCCTTTGCTGATGACCGTGTCATGGAAAATGCCCAAAAGTTTATCAAAAAACATCCAAATGCCACTCTTTTGGTGACTGCCGACATACACTCGGACAAAGCTCCATCGGAACAGAAGGGAGCTGGTAGCCCAGAGAAGGCGGTCTATGAACCGGAGCCAGACTACGAGGACAGTGACGATGACGGAGGTCACAAGGTCAGCACACTTCGCAAAGGTCACGTCGCTGGTACCACCAACGCCCCGGCACAGACCAAAGCTGCCGTGACGGTTATTTCCATCAGCAGCAACGACAAGCCAAAGTCGTCAGGGGCAATGGTGAGTCCGGCACTGTCCTCCACGCAGACTGGTCACGGCGTCAAGTCCGCCACGTCTAACGGACAGGATCAGGTCACGCTGACTTCCCCTTCTCAGAGTGCGGCAAGTTCTCGCAGGTCGTCGGGCGTGGCCCTGGCCTCTCTGCCTCAGTCCTCTAGTGTAGACAACTCTCGCAGGTCGTCAGTCCACGCAGACAGCAGCACTGAGGCACACAGGTCAAGGCCGGGCCTCATGGTTGCTACAGCCATGACCAGCTCTGTGCCCAAGTCACCGGAGCCTGAGTCAGAGGTCTCGACATATGCCCCGCCTCCCCCACCAGTAGCCCCGCCCCCTCCCCCACCCATGGCCCCGCCTCCCCCTCCCCCCCTCCCCCCTCCTGTAATGCCAGTGGCAGGCAGCAGCGACTCCACACTTCGTCGCCAGCAGTCAGCGGCCCCGGTTGTCCCGAACCTCGTGTCGTCAGACGACATCATGGCCGCCGTCGCAGAGCGGAGGGCTCGCCTTCAGGCAGAGGGGCCGCGGGTGTCGGAGGTCAAACCTTCTCTCCCCACCAGTAAGTGGAATGGGCAATCACTCAGACGATCTACGTGCAATGATGTCATTGTTTTGTTTCCTCATTACATTGTTCTTTGTGTGGGTGTATTTACGGCCCAGTCAACACAATTTAGGTCATGTAACAAGTGGCTGTAGGCGCCAGTCTGGCTGGAAGTGTCTTTATGGAAATCACGGAGTGTGCATATAGTCTATGTGAGGGATGGTGGTGAAATCACGGAGTGTGCATATAGTCTGTGTGAGGGATGGTGGGGAAATCACGGAGTGTGCATATAGTCTGTGTGAGGGATGGTGGGGAAATCACGGAGTGTGCATATAGTCTGTGTGAGGGATCGTGGGGAAATCACGGAGTGTGCATATAGTCTGTGTGAGGGATCGTGGGGAAATCACGGAGCGTGCATATAGTCTATGGGAGGGATTGTGGGGAAATCACGGAGTGTGCATATAGTCTATGGGAGGGATCGTGGGGAAATCACGGAGTGTGCATATAGTCTGTGTGATAGATCGTGGGGAAATCTAAGAACACAGCAGTTTTTTTCCTGCTTAGCAATTTTTATCAAATTTCTATTTTTTGACTCTTCGCTTATGTCCAATTAGACTCAAATTCCTGTGAGAATTTTACTGAAAAACGTTGATCAAAGTCCCAAAAGTGTAAACGTACAGTTTCCATGGACTCTCCAGCTTTGTAAGTTACCAAACTTTGGCACTCATTTTCTCGCTAGTTTTACCTCGGAAACCTGGTGACCCCCAATTCCTTCAATCCAAAATGTCTCCACTTTTATTGAAAATAGATGGATAATTTTTTTCATTGGAAGTGGAAGCAAGACAAATGAACAAGCTTTAGAATGAGACCAGATCTAACAACTCAATATGGCCAAATATTGACGAGCAGCTAGTGCCTGTACGTCACAACATGTCTACTTACTTGTGTGTATGACAACACATGTGTACTGGTCAGTGTGTAGGTATGTATGTGTGAGAGTTCAGGGAATAGACAAAGGAACAAGGATGGTACTGTGTAGGTGTGTGTGTGTGTGTGTGAGAGAGAGAGAGAGAGAGAGTTCAGGGAATAGACAAAGGAACAAGGATGGTACTGTGTAGGTGTGTGTGTGTGTGTGTGAGAGAGAGAGAGAGAGAGAGTTCAGGGAATAGACAAAGGAACAAGGATGGTACTGTGTAGGTGTGTGTGTGTGTGTGTGTGAGAGAGAGTTCAGGGAATAGACAAAGCCAGAAGGGTGATGCTACTGTGTAGGTGTGTGTGTGTGTGTGTGTGTGTGTGTGTGTGTGTGTGTGAGAGAGAGAGAGAGAGAGAGAGAGTTCAGGGAATAGACAAAGCCAGAAGGGTGATGCTACTGTGTAGGATTGTAGAGCCAGTTACATTGTCCCAGGCTCTCTTTATTGTCCAAGTGTCCTTTTTCTGGATTTTTAAAAAACTAGATATTTTCTGTCTTTGCAGCCCACCATATCACAACTAGATCTTGTAATAAGGAGTTTTATTTAGGTGCATTTTCTCATTTTGTTGTTGTGCATGTTGTTAATTTGTGTAAGACTCATAGACTTGTTTGCTGACATTTGTCTTTCACGTAGACAGGACAGGATTTAGCATTTAGGAATTCCTTTTTCTTTTAATTTCAGACAAATCAGTTCATGAGTTGAACCAGGAGGCTTTGAAAGCTGCCGTTGCCAAAAGGAAGTCGCGCATGGAGAGAGACCAGGACACCTCGGTGGTCACTGACATAGAGAGTCG
>NW_004798975.1:7899-28691 GCF_000002075.1 Aplysia californica | reverse complement strand
CCTGGTGACCCCCAATTCCTTCAATCCAAAATGTCTCCACTTTTATTGAAAATAGATGGATAATTTTTTTCATTGGAAGTGGAAGCAAGACAAATGAACAAGCTTTAGAATGAGACCAGATCTAACAACTCAATATGGCCAAATATTGACGAGCAGCTAGTGCCTGTACGTCACAACATGTCTACTTACTTGTGTGTATGACAACACATGTGTACTGGTCAGTGTGTAGGTATGTATGTGTGAGAGTTCAGGGAATAGACAAAGGAACAAGGATGGTACTGTGTAGGTGTGTGTGTGTGTGTGTGAGAGAGAGAGAGAGAGAGAGTTCAGGGAATAGACAAAGGAACAAGGATGGTACTGTGTAGGTGTGTGTGTGTGTGTGTGTGAGAGAGAGTTCAGGGAATAGACAAAGCCAGAAGGGTGATGCTACTGTGTAGGTGTGTGTGTGTGTGTGTGTGTGTGTGTGTGTGTGTGTGTGAGAGAGAGAGAGAGAGAGAGAGAGTTCAGGGAATAGACAAAGCCAGAAGGGTGATGCTACTGTGTAGGATTGTAGAGCCAGTTACATTGTCCCAGGCTCTCTTTATTGTCCAAGTGTCCTTTTTCTGGATTTTTAAAAAACTAGATATTTTCTGTCTTTGCAGCCCACCATATCACAACTAGATCTTGTAATAAGGAGTTATATTTAGGTGCATTTTCTCATTTTTTTGTTGTGCATGTTGTTAATTTGTGTAAGACTCATAGACTTGTTTGCTGACATTTGTCTTTCACGTAGACAGGACAGGATTTAGCATTTAGGAATTCCTTTTTCTTTTAATTTCAGACAAATCAGTTCATGAGTTGAACCAGGAGGCTTTGAAAGCTGCCGTTGCCAAAAGGAAGTCGCGCATGGAGAGAGACCAGGACACCTCGGTGGTCACTGACATAGAGAGTCGCCTCCAGAAGAACAAGAAACTGCAAGCTGCTAAATTCTTCACAGCAGACACCACGGGCCGCCACAGTTCTCAGACGGGCAAAGAGGAGAAGCCCACCGCTGTCGTTGCTGCCCCCGCCCAGAGCAAGGCTGTAGAGGAAAACATGAAAAAGTCAGAACCGGAACAGTCGTCTCTGAAACCTAAGGAGATTGCAGCAAAATTTGACCCTGGCAAGAACGCCACGCCCCCCAAGGTGTCGCCAGTTCTCCAGACTAAGTCCGTGGCTGGCAAGTGGCCTGCGGGGAGGGATGCGTCGCCTTCCCCAGGGCCAAATGTCACAACCTTGGACCTGAAGTCCCGACTGAAGCCCGTGGAGCTGAGAGGTGGCGTTTCCCCGATCGCGTCCCACACCGCCCCCACCGGGGCCGTCAAATCCCCGACTGTCAAAACCAAAGCCCCAGCCCCGCCCCCACCAGGTGGGAAAACCTCTCCTGCTCCGGCTGCTTCCTCTCCCAGTGTGAGCACACACAAGCCCTCTCCTGTGCTCACCAGCAAGTCCACCAGTGCCAGTGAACCCAAGCCCGAACCCCCCGAGTCTCCGACCTTGAGCAAGACCCCCGTGTCGCCTTCACAGTCGGCAGACTACATCACTCTGGCAGAAAAGGCCAGACAAGAATACCTGAAGAAAAAGGCGTCCGGCAACTTGACGCCAAACGTGGAAAAAAAAGGGCCAGTGGAGATAACTCCAAGCCGCAAGGGTCCCCCGCGGTCCCCCGTGACCTCCCAGCCACGCCCCCCGACGCTGATTGACGTGAAGCCTGCGTCCGGGTCTGGGGAGGCGGTCCAGGTGTCCATCAAAGACCGGATCAAAAATCTGCAGGCAGACAAGCCCGTGGCAGTGCAGGGGGTCACGGAGGACCACTCACACACAGAGCAGTCGCTTAGCAACGGGACCATCAGAAAGCCGAAGAGTAACGGCAGCATCTCTCCCCCGCCGTCCCTCATGGCACCGCTCCCCGCCGGTCACCTGGACGACAGCCTCCCGCCACCCCCCCCTCCAGGATTTGACGACCGGTCAGCCCCCCTGCCGGGACGTGGAGTCCTCATTGACATCGTCCCCCCTCCCTCCTCCTTCGGGAACGCGGAGGACCCCGGGGAACCGCCCAGCTCTGTGCCGGCGTTTGGACAAGAGGACGCAGCCAGCTTTGTCTCCTCCGTGTCTTCTCTCAGCACGCTGTCCAGCGAACAAGGGGAGGGAACTGGCCCGGATAAGAACATGTCGATAGAAGACATGATTGCCCCTCCCCCTCCGCCCCCTCCCAACTTTGACGAGTCCCAGCTGGGTGACCAGGAAGCCTTCATCCCCCCACCCCCCCAGTTCCTGGAGCTTGACTCCAACGCCAACGTGAGCAAGTCTATGGAGAAGACGTCCAAAGCTCTGGCGGGGAAACCTGTCTCGTCCTGGTCGTGCATGGACGTGCTGGACTGGCTGGACACCCTCGGCCTGCCCCAGTACCGCGTCAGTTTTGCCAAAGCTTGCGTGGACGGGGCCAAGTTGGTGGACATGGGCCGCAATGAGTTCATCAGCCTCGGGGTCACTCAGGTGGGTCATCGCATGAACCTTGAGCGGTCGGTGAAAAAACTCAACCTGGCGGCATCCACCAACTTGTGACCTCTGACCCCTCACTCTCAAGTCTTGTCACTTGGCTGTCGGAGAACATCGGAGACCCTATAAAACTGACCACCATTTTGTGAGAGAGAGAACGTTCCTTTGGTTAAAGAGAGGGGAAGAGAAAATTGCACTAGCAGCTTTGAGGCAGTGCTACAGTGGCTACCTCTCCTGTCCATGGATGTGTAGCCTTCATCATACAGTGGCTACCTCTCCTGTCCATGGATGTGTAGCCTTCATCATACAGTGGCTACCTCTCCTGTCCATGGATGTGTAGCCTACAACATACAGTGGCTACCTCTCCTGTCCATGGATGTGTAGCCTACAACATACAGTGGCTACCTCTCCTGTCCATGGATGTGTAGCCTTCATCATACAGTGGCTATCTCTCCTGTCCATGGATGTGTAGCCTTCATCATACAGTGGCTACCTGGTAGGCCTAGGAGAGTGCTGGCTACATAAAGGACCTTACTACATCTGGCTTCTGCCTGGACTTTGTGGGCACTGAGTACATCGCGCCATGCTGAGTTCCTCATGGAGGAAAGAAAACGATGGCTCCGTCAATCAGACACTGTCGTGTGACATGGTTCGTCAGACACCGTCGTGGGACATGGTTCGTCAGACACAGTCGTGGGACATGGTTCGTCAGACACCGTCGTGGGACATGGTTCGTCAGACACCGTCGTGGGACATGGTTCGTCAGACACCGTCGTGGGACATGGTTCGTCAGACACCATCGTGGGACATGGTTCGACAGACACTTGTGTGACATGGTTCGTCAGGCAGACAATGTTGTGTGACATGGTTCGTCAGCCACTTGTGTGACATGGTTCGCCAGACACTGTTGTGTGACATGGTTCGCCAGACACTGTTGTGTGACATGGTTCGTCAGACACTGTCATGTGACATGGTTTGTCAGACACTGTCATGTGACATGGTTCGTCAGACACTGTCATGTGACATGGTTCGTCAGACACTGTCATGTGACATGGTTTGTCAGACATTGTTGTGTGACATACTTTTACCTTGTATCTATAAAGTATCAACGAGGTTCAGAACAGCCTTCCTTTGCCAGGGACAGAAAATGAAACTGGACAATTGGTACACTTGTGGTGCCTTTCAGAGCTTGACAGAAAAAATTGCCGTTCTCTTATGGGATTTTGGTTGTACGTGTGTACATTCTGTGAAAGAGAGGCTGACATCCAACTACATGTACATTATATGCCGATGGTGACGTGTCAGTACGGCGTGTTGCTTTGGCGACGCGTGAGTGCGGCGTGTTGCTTTGGCGACGCGTGAGTGCGGCGTGTTGCTTTGGCGACACGTGAGTGCGGCGTGTTGCTTTGGCGACGCGTGAGTGCGGCGTGTTGCTTTGGCGACGCGTGAGTGCGGCGTGTTGCTTGGTCTCTGAGAGGTCTGGCTCCCTAAGGTTTGGTGTGAACACAGCAAGTTCTGTATGTGGATGTGCCTGGAGATAGTACGGAGATACAAAGTAAATGTTATCGCTGATTGGGATCAGCTATTCAGGCGAATCCGTTGAGACAGAACTCAGCAGTACATGTGCTCATTGCACTGGTGCCTACAGAATTACTCAAGACTTCTTAATTCTCTGAGCTGATTGACGGAGGTCAAGAATGTTGTTGATCAAGGCACATAGCTACTAGCTACATGTGATTGCTGCTTTGTGAAGTCGGAACAGTTTCTTGCCCTGAGTGCAAGTGCCACGTTGAGCATCAAGTTTTGGAAATCAGGATTCAGCCTGCACTGTAGAGAGGAGCTGGACGATGGTTAGTGTCTTTTCAGTAATTGGATAAAGCCAGAGCCGATGAAGTTGTTACTTGCTGCACCCTGTAGTTTGCCACATTTTGGAGGGGATGTATATTATATATGCAGGCCAGCTACATTTTTCGTTGGAGCTCTATCAAGTTCAGACATCAAGGATGGACCGTGCTGGGAATATTGGACCAGGTCGTCTGTTGTGCAACGTTGTGCCGCAGGAAGTGACCTCTGGCAGTTGGTGGGGTCGTCCGCTCGGCCTGTCGTCCTGTCCAACAGACGCGGTGGATTGCCAGCATTTTTGTGGATTCTGTTTCCTACCAACATACCATAGTGTTTATGCAGGATTTTGTTTATAGAGGATGATTATTTCTAGAGGCTTCTGTTTATAGAGGATTTCCCACTTTTGATAACTGACCCCGTTGCTTTTTCTTTTTGTTGTGGATATTGTATCCCCCCCCCGACATCTTCTAACCTTGTTGTGAGCAGATGATATCCCCTTTACATCTTCATTGTCATGGAAAGTGTATTTGTAGGCATCAGAAAGCGTCCCTTTTTTTCCCAACAATGATGTTTCCTTCCAAGCCTCCCCACACAAATATTATGATGGTTTTGTTTCTCATTATATTCCCTCATGCTCTCTCTGTTGGAGGATAGTTGTTTTCTTCAAGTACAGGCTGATCCAAAAAAAACTGTACAACTTTTTTTCTAAATATCTCTCACAAAATTTGTATTAGAATGTTGTGATTTGGAACAGATATTTAATTCATTCAAAAGGAATTTGTTTGACATAAAAATCACAAAGAAAAAAAACTTATTTTCGAAAGCGAAAATGACTTTTATAAAAACCACCTATAAATGCAATATGTAGCCTACCGATTTAAAAGATCTTGTAAAGAAAGTCATGAAATGATTGGTTTGTTTTTTCATTTTCTTTTTTTTTGAAAATCTAATCTTTCCATCCCTGTAACCTGTAAACAATATTTCTTTTCTTATACTGAGTTAAAAGAATATTTTTTTAATTCTGGAATTCCGATAACCAACGGTATTTTATGTCCTCCTTTGGACACGACACATTAGAACGCGTCGTTCGTCATGTTCAGTGGTGGCCAAACACAAGGATCCACTCAACCATGAGTGCTCAAAGCCACACACACACTGTACACACACACACTGTACACACACACACACTGTACACACACACAAACACACACACTGTACACACACACACACACACTGTACTCACTCACATACACACATACTGTACACACACACCCACTGTACACACACACTTACACACACACTGTACATCTTACAGTATGGAGCTGTTTCTTGAGACCTGGGGGTGGGAGGGGGGGGGGGGGTGAGGTTGCCTAAATAGACATCATTTGTGGAGTTGATATAACCTGAAAGGTGAATATGGGCTTTGCCAAGGGACCAAATGTCATGGAGGAAATGTTCATGCTTTTCAAGACGGTCGAGGAATCACGAACACATTGCTGTCCTCTGATAGATTCGCGAACAGGAAAAAGATACAGTCGTAGATGAACATCTGCCTTGAGAATGCGGACCGTTGAGAAGTAGGAAAGTCCTAGCTGCAGACATCGTCTACGACAGACGTCTTATGGGGCTCATCTACTGAATTCTGCACCCTGGTGACGTTTAAAGGGGTGTGAACGGTGTGTGTTTGACCTGAAGTGGTCGTTTTGTCTGGGAATTTTTAGTTCTGCTTCTCTACAGGTCCTAACAGATGGACCATTTTCACCCTTGACATCAAAGGTCTTAAGGGCACTTTAACTTTATTTCCGTTCTTGTGCGAAACTTACTAAGTGAGTTGGTGGTGAGGTATTGTTCAAAACAAAAAATTCTCTGCTCTTTTCTGATTTTAACCACGATCTCAACCGGCAAAGGAGAGAAAAGCTATCTGCCAACTTCTGTTGGCCTGTTAGACTACTGTAGTTTGCAATATGGCGCAATCGTTGGGACTTATAGTGGTGCCTGTTAGACTGCTGTAGTTTGCAATATGGCGCAATTGTTGGGACTTATAGTGGTGCCTGTTAGACTACTGTAGTTTGCAATATGGCGCAATTGTTGGGACTTATAGTGGTGCCTGTTAGACTACTGTAGTTTGCAATATGGCGCAATTGTTGGGACTTATAGTGGTGCCTGTTGGACTACTGTAGTTTGCAATATGGCGCAATTGTTGGGACTTATAGTGGTGCCTGTTAGACTACTGTAGTTTGCAATATGGCGCAATTGTTGGGACTTATAGTGGTGCCTGTTAGACTACTGTAGTTTGCAATATGGCGCAATCGTTGGGACTTATAGTGGTGCCTGTTAGACTACTGTAGTTTGCAATATGGGGCAATCGTTGGGACTTATAGTGGTAGGCCTAAAGCGAATTAGTGCGCCATGCTACAAAAATGGGGACATAGCTGAAAATAGGTTGCTTTTTTTACGCAAAACTATTTTGTCGATTTGTCTAAATTGAATATCAGACAAATTCCTTTTGACTTCCAAATGTTGTGTACAAATTTGAAACGCAAAATTCCTGTGTGGAGGAAAATATTAACAAAAAAAGTTGTACAGTTTTTTGGGGATCGCCCTGTACATAGTTTGTACATTTTGTATTTGTGGCCCCTCTGTTGTCCCCCTTAGATTATTATATGAGATAGTTCAGTTTGGTTTGTGATGACAGCTCCCAGACGTTCCGATGCTTCATCCTGTCAGCCCCTGCCCATGACTCCTAGCATCCTCCGATATTGTCAATATGGAGTGTCACGTAGCGTTATCTCCTCCCCTAGGGACTCCTAGCATCCACCGATATTGTCAATATGGAGTGTCACGTAGCGTTATCTCCTCCCCTAGTCACTACGCCCAGCCCCTGGTGCCCCGCGCCATCTTGTTCTGTGGTGACTTGTTGCCATGCACTCCTCCACCTGCCTCATGATACTTAAAGCATTTACTCGGTGTACCCAGAACAGTTCAGCTCACTGATGTATGTGTGGCTGTTGTAAGAGCTTCTCCGTTATATCGCAACTTGTGGAATACACCGATGTCATGTTGGTATGTCTGGCCATCTGTGGCTACCATTGGCCTCTGTTCACTTCTGTAAGTGCTTCAGTGGAGAGGAAATGGCTGTCTACTTATGGTGTGAAATGTTTAATGGCCTCTTCTATATTTTCATCGATTACTTTTATCTCAATTGCCAAAAATTTTTTATGTTTGCTAATGCCCCCTTGTAGTGGTTTCTAAGGCAATTAATTTTTTAAAATGTTTTTTTATGTATCCTATCAATGAGCGAGTGCTTGTCTTTGTGTCCCATTATGTCCCACTTTTGTTAGGAAGCCTGCGATGTCTGTACTGTATCATGTTTTATTTCCAGAGTTAAGTTCTATCTCAGTGACCTAGCTAGCTTGTTTTTTTACTTTGTCTACACGGAAGATGGATCGTTCTGTCAGTCTGGGCTGTTTACTTCCCTTTGGCTTTGTGATGGGTTGCTCTCCAGGATTGTCCTGCGACGTCTTCTCCTCAGCAAAGATGGAACAGGGGGAATGTGGTGCTTTGAGGAAACCTTTTCACAGTTTATGCATTTGTGCCTTTCATGGCTGACAGTGATTTGTTGAATTTATCCTCTTGTGAAACTTTGGAAAGCAATCTGTTTGAATGTTTCTCACATCATTTTTTTTATTGAAGAGTATATTTGGAAACATTTTTGTATGTAGTTTTGACCTTGTTCCCATGGGTTTATGCCGTTAATCCTTTCCCAGGTTGATGTAGTATGTGTACTGCGGACAAGTTGCCTTATTGTTGATTCCCCGTCTGTGGAACTGACATTCCTGAGGACTACTTTTGGTATCTGGTAAACATTCCTTTCACCAGTTGTTTTGCCTGTTGAAATTCTCAAACTTTTCGACATTCCGGAGCAGAGTTTTACAGTTGTGTTGATCAAGTTTTGCATTCCACGTTTACTTTTGTGAGAATGTTGCACATGTTTACCTCTGGTGTAGAGTCTAGTCTTGTACGTTTTACAACTATGTCATTCTCTGCCTAATTACAAATGTTTTTGTTCCTAGACTTAACTAACTTATTTATTTTTTACACAAAGGAGCAAAGGCCTCTGTGAATATAAGGTCTAGGAAAAAGAAAGTTTGAAATAAGGACAGGGATATCACCTGTGGTTCTATTGGTCATCTGGTCATGTTTTGCAGTAATCACATGACTTACAAAAAATGTGTTTTGTCTGTGGGTTTGATATATCATTATGGGAAGATGTACCATCTTTGTGGAAAAACTAAGTGAAACATCTGCAAACTCCAGTAAAGTTGTAAAAGTAACACTTTTTATTTTCAATCGTTGAAGTCATTACTGCGAACAATACATTTTAAGAGAACAAATATGGCCTCAGAAAACAAGACGTAGTTGGCCCGGGACACAACTATCAACCTTGCTCTAGTCCTGTGTCTGTCGCTCCCGGACCCAAACCCTCTCTCCAATCTTGCCATGGATGTGAGCCCAGCTCCGTGTCTTTCAGTGCAGCCCCGAGGGCCAAGTCTTTTATATTGAGAGTCTGTTCTGTTATATATTGAGAGTGTTCTACTGACCGTTCTGTTCTACTGACCGTTCTGTTCTACTGACCGTTCTGTTCTACTGACCGTTCTGTCGTTCTGTTCTACTGACCGTTCTGTCGTTCTGTTCTACTGACCGTTCTGTCCGTCTGTTCTACTGACCGTTCTGTTCTACTGACCGTTCTGTTGTTCTGTTCCAGTGAACCTCCCCCCCCCCCAGCCCTTCGAACGACTCGCCAGGTGCACTGTGCCTGCAGGGCTCCACGTCCCCGTGTGTTGTACAAATGTCCTATCTCTACACGGCCTGTATAATTATACTGTCTAGTTATCTCTACACAGCCTGTATAATTATACTGTATAGTTATCTCTACACAGCCTGTATAATTATACTGTCTAGTTATCTCTACACAGCCTGTATAATTATACTGTATAGTTATCTCTACACAGTCTGTATAATTATACTGTATAGTGATCTCTACACGGCCTGTATAATTATACTGTATAGTTATCTCTACACAGCATGTATAATTATAATTATACTGTATAGTGATCTCTACACGGCCTGTATAACTATACTGTATAGTGGAGCTAGTCGCAAATACTCGCAGCAACATTTATTCCGTACATAAACATTATATTTATACATATATATATTTACAGTTTGGTGTATTTGGAAGTTTGTAGGTACCGGTAACGCTACATCTCTGACATGTTGGATGTTTTGTTGGTTTGTTTTTCTAGCACCTTGTACCAATTGCTTTGTCCTGAGTCCACAGGGTATCTTTCTCACTCACAAATCTTGTCAGGGGGGGGAATGTGTGTGTGTGTTTCTGTATGTGTATATGTTTGACTGTGTGTCATGTGTATGTGTGTAGTTCAGATAATATATTTATAGTTGTACGAGTGTGTTTGTGTATATATATAATATGTCATGTACGAACCAAGGGTTTCAGTTTCATGGAATGTGGTTCTGAATATTTTGTAACAGTTCTCTGTCTTTTCTCCGTTGAGAGGAAGGGGCTGGGGCCTGAGTCAGTGTTGTGATGGCCGTGGTTTGTCTATCAGTGGTCTTGTCTCTCTGTACGGGAAGAGTGGAGAAACTGGTGCCTCTCATTGGCTGTATACCACAGGAGCTAGAACTGATGCCTCTCATCGGCTGTATACCACAGGAGCTAGAACTGATGCCTCTCATTGGCTGTATACCACAGGAGCTAGAACTGATGCCTCTCATTGGCTGTATACCACAGGAGCTAGAACTGGTGCCTCTCATTGGCTGTATACCACAGGCGCTAGAACTGATGCCTCTCATTGGCTGTATACCACAGGCGCTAGACTGGTTCTTGAGTGAGCTGTGTGCCAGTCTGTGGTATCGTGTGTTTGGAAGTGTGCCACAGTCTATGGTATCGTGTGTTTGGAAGTGTGCCACAGTCTATGGTATCATGTGTTTGGAAGTGTGCCACAGTCCATGGTATCGTGTGTTTGGAAACTTGTCAAGTTTCTTCAGTTCTGTTTCTGAAGTTCCTCATGTTGTGTTGTTGGAAACCACTAGGGAGAATTGAATTCCTGTAGGAGACCATGCATGTAGTACCCACTATTGTTGTGTTGGTTGGAAAAGACCAAAGTTAGTTGATGGGGGAAAAACTGGAGCAGCTGCTTTTGTACAGAAACAAAATGTCGCGTTCCACAATTGGAAAGTCCGCACGGGAAGGTGCATGTCCCTACGTCTGATGACTTGTCTCCTCCGTGGTGAGCTGAGGACAGATGTGTCCGGGCACGGTGCGGACAGCCCTGTGTTGCTTGTGCTTGTGGTGGCCACTTACAGAAACGAGGTACACGACAGTTGTCTATTTATTGCAGCGGCTCCGGTCCTGGGTTGTACCAACGTGTGGCAAAGCTTGGTGTGTCCGCCTAGACTGTCTCAGCTGCTTCAGCCTTTCTTTTCGGATGAAAAAGCCAGTTTTGATAAGTAGGCAGAAAGAAAGACAGGCCACCAGGAACAGTTCACCCCTAGAGCAACCTCCTGTTTCCTGCTCTGTGAGGGTGGATAATGTGACGTCACTCTGAGAGTGGATAATGTGACGTCACTCTGAGAGTGGATAGAGTGGATAATGTGACGTCACTCTTAGAGTGGATAGAGTGGATAATGTGACGTCACTCTTAGAGTGGATAATGTGACGTCACTCTTAGAGTGGATAGAGTGGATAATGTGACGTCACTCTGAGAGTGGATAGAGTGGACAATGTGACGTCACTCTGAGAGTGGATAGAGTGGACAATGTGACGTCACTCTTAGAGTGGACAATGTGACGTCGCTCTTAGAGTGGATAATGTGACGTCACTCTTAGAGTGGATAATGTGACGTCACTCTTAGAGTGGATGGAGTGGATGATGTGACGTCACTCTTAGAGTGGATAAAGTGGATAATGTGACATCACTCTGAGAGTGGATAGAGTGGATAATGTGACGTCACTCTGAGAGTGGATAATGTGACGTCATTCTGAGAGTGGATAGAATGGATAATGTGACGTCACTCTGAGAGTGGATAGAGTGGATTATGTGACGTCACTCTGAGAGTGGATAGAGTGGATAATGTGACGTCACTCTGAGAGTGGAAATGTGACGTCACTGTGAGAGTGAAGAATGTGACGTCACTCTGAGAGTGGATAGTGTGACGTCACTGTGAGGGTGGATAATGTGACGTCACTGAGAGTGGAGAATATGACGTCACTCTGAGAGTGGATAGAGTAACGTCACTGTGAGAGTGGTTAGAGTGACGTCACTGTGAGAGTGGATAGAGTGACGTCACTGTGAGAGTGGTTAGAGTGACGTCACTGTGAGAGTGGATAGAGTGACGTCACTGCGCGTCACATACATGCATCTCATGGGGGACAGGGTCATAAACTGTTGTTTTCTTTATGCGTTCAGAATTGGACTGATGTTGTTATGAATTTGTTCTGTACTTTGTCCCAAAAGAAATGACGTTGTCAATGTGGACACAGGAACACCGTGACTGGCACATGAGACAATGAGAGGATTTGGGAACATGGAATTAAAAGATTTCAACAACCCCTCTTCCCCAAAAACCTGGTGTTGTCAACAGTAAGCGCGCAATGTGAGCTTTCGATAAACTTGCCCAAACTGGTGTAGTTTTACGACCAGGCTGAGAAGGAAGCCCCCCCCCCTGACTCTAGCCTGTCATCAGAGATTTGTGAATGGTCTTGTTGCTAAGCTTGTATAAACTCTGGCCTGTTCAGTCGGACACTTTAAATAAACAGCGGTATCAACCTGACCTGTCGGTGTTGTTGTTGGTAATTGATAAATCTATGAAATATTTAGTCCAGTTTCATAAATAATTAAGAGATAAATCTAGATCTATAAATTATTTAGTACACAGTATCAATTAAAATAAAGATAAGGAAATAAATTATTAAGTCCACATTATCAATTTAAGATATAATTCTGTAAAGTATTTCGTCCACAGTATCAATTAAAAGATCAATCTATAAATTATTATTTAGTCTACAGTACAGTGGAATCCACTTATAACAAGTCCTGAAACAACGAGAAGTCTGTTATAAAGACACTATTCTAAAAACTCCCTTTTTCTCCTTTATCTTTGTAAATAAAATACTGCTATTGCGCAATCAGACAGTGACGCGAGTCGGTTATAGCAGAATACTGCTGCTGCACAGACCAATTAAACATTTATAAAACCTTGCCAGTTGAGAAAGTTGTCGGTGATCGTGCGAAACAAAGAATGGGAGAGCCTACGCGAACCAACAATGAAAGCCGTATCAAATGAGTGGGGAGTGAGTGGCATGCGCAGACAAGCAGAACGCATCGCTTGATAGGCCAGTCCAGTCTAGATTATCTAGGCATACCGTGCCTTTCACTTCTCTGGTGCGGGATGGAGAGGTCACAATGCTGTGATAGATGGAGTGAATGTGTGACGTGCGCAAGCAGACGCAACGCACCACAGTGTGTGGTGGGGCGGGGGACAACACAGCGGGCGAGTTAGCCTCCTAGAGCCAGAGCCCCTTCTTTCTGATCGCCAAGGCCGATTCGTCAACATTGCTAGTGCTAGAGAAAGAAACCTGATTCGATTTTTGATCAAGTAAGACATTGAGATCATGTTGAACAAATCGTCATCAGGGGAAATACAAAAATGAATAAACAGAACGCCAAACTCATAGATTAGGCCTGCTTTACTGTTTCCCTTGAATTTATTATTGGATCCCTTGTAACGAGACTTCTGCTATAACGGACATTTCGCACCCTCTCGTTATAACAGGATTCCACTGTATCAATAAAATAAATTTATAAACTGTCTAGTCCAATTTAATCAAATAAAAGATAACAAATCTATAAATCATTTAGTCCACAGTTTCAATTAGAAAATATATCTAAAAAATATTTAGTACATAGTATCAATTAAAAGATAAATCTGTAAATTATTTAGTCCACAGCATCAATTAAAAGATCAATCTATAAATTATTATTTAGTCTACAGTACAGTGGAATCCACTTATAACAAGTCCTGAAACAACGAGAAGTCTGTTATAAAGACACTATTCTAAAAACTCCTTTTTTCTCCTTTATCTTTGTAAATAAAATACTGCTATTGCGCAATCAGACAGTGACGCGAGTCGGTTATAGCAGAATACTGCTGCTGCACAGACCAATTAAACATTTATAAAACCTTGCCAGTTGAGAAAGTTGTCGGTGATCGTGCGAAACAAAGAATGGGAGAGCCTACGCGAACCAACAATGAAAGCCGTAGCAAATGAGTGGGGAGTGAGTGGCATGCGCAGACAAGCAGAACGCATCGCGTGATAGGCCAGTCCAGTCTAGATTATCTAGGCATACCGTGCCTCTCACTTCTCTGGTGCGGGATGGAGAGGTCACAATGCTGTGATAGATGGAGTGAATGTGTGACGTGCGCAAGCAGACGCAACGCACCACAGTGTGTGGTGGGGCGGGGGACAACACAGCGGGCGAGTTAGCCTCCTAGAGCCAGAGCCCCTTCTTTCTGATCGCCAAGGCCGATTCGTCAACATTGCTAGTGCTAGAGAAAGAAACCTGATTCGATTTTTGATCAAGTAAGACATTGAGATCATGTTGAACAAATCGTCATCAGGGGAAATACAAAAATGAATAAACAGAACGCCAAACTCATAGATTAGGCCTGCTTTACTGTTTCCCTTGAATTTATTATTGGATCCCTTGTAACGAGACTTCTGCTATAACGGACATTTCGCACCCTCTCGTTATAACAGGATTCCACTGTATCAATAAAATAAATTTATAAACTGTCTAGTCCAATTTAATCAAATAAAAGATAACAAATCTATAAATCATTTAGTCCACAGTTTCAATTAGAAAATATATCTAAAAAGTATTTAGTACATAGTATCAATTAAAAGATAAATCTGTAAATTATTTAGTCCACAGCATCAATTAAAATATAAATCATTTAGTCCAGTTCCATCGATTAAAAGATAATTCTATCAATTATGCTGTCCTCGTTGTCATTAAAAAGATAAATCTATTAATTATTTAGTCCACAGTATCCATTAAAGGATAAATCTATACATTATTTAGTCAAGAATCATCAATTAAAAGATAAATTTCTAAATTAGGCAGTCCACAGTATCAAGATAAATATATGTAAATCATTTCGTCCACAGCATCAATTAAGGGATCAATCCTAGTCCACATAGGGATGTGTTAGGAATGAGGTAGAAAATATTAGGGATTTGGTAATTAAAAAATATAAGGTATATGCCAGAAAATACAGGGATGAGCTAGAAAATATTAGGGATGACGTAGAAAAAATAAGGTATAGGCTAGAAAATACTAGGGATGAGCTATAAAATAATAATGGGGATGGGGTAGAAAATTTTTAATAAAACTATAATTTAGTCTACAGTATCAATTAGTAGATCTAGAAAATAAATCTATCAATTATTTAGTCCACAGTATCAATTAAAAGATAAATCTTTAGATTATTTATTCATGTGTGTAGTGTGTGTTCGTGTGTATGAGTGTGTATGTGTACGTGCGTGAATATTGTTCGTACATGCATATATTATGTAAAGCCCCTAGATCTGTGTTTACACGGGGGTGGGCGCTATAGAAATTATCTTCATTATTATTCCATGTATTTATTATTAATGATGAATTAGAAGATTATATTGTGGAACAATGGGGATGATCTAGAAAATAGTGGGAATGAGCTATAATATACTACGGATGAGCTAGAAAATATTGATCTTGACCTATAAAACACTGGGGGTGAGATTGAAAACACTGTGGATGAACTAGAAAATAGTGGGGATGAGCTAGAAAATGCTGGGTAGGATCTAAAAAAATATTAGGGTTAGGTAGAAATTTCTGGGGATTCGCTAGAAAATACTGGGAAGGAGTAACAAATTATTAAGGATGAGCTAGACATAAATAGGGATGAGCTAGAAAAATATTAAGGATGCGTTGGTAGATATAAGAAAGGGGCTAGGAAGTAGCGGGGAATATTTGGGATGAGTTACAAAATAATAGGGATGACCTGAAAAATATTAGGGATCAGATAGAAAATACTGCAGATGTGTTAGAAAATATAAAGGATGAGGTAGAAAATATTAGGGATGACCTAGAAAATACTGGGAATCAGCTAGAAAATACTGGGGATGAGCTAGAAAATACTAGGGATGAGGTAGAAAATAATAGTAGTAATAGGGACGAGGTAGAAAATATTAGGGATGAATCAGAAGATACTGTGGAACAGAGGGGATGAGCTAGAAAATACTTTGGATGAATTAAAAAATTAAAAGGATGAGCTCAAATATATTTGGGATGAGCTAAAAAACACTGGAGATAAGCTAGAAGATATTGTGGATGAGTTAAAATTTATTAGGGATGAGCTAGAAATAAAAAGGGATGAGATAGAAAATAGTGTGTAATATATGGGATGAGCTAGAAAATAGTAGGCATAAGCTAATAAATACTGACTATAAGCTAAAAAAAAATACTGGGAATAAGCAAAAATGATTAGGTATGAGTATGAGGTAGAAATAAATATGAAAGAGCTAAAAATATTAGGGATGAGTTTTCAAATTATAGGAAAGAGCTAGAAAATAGTGGGGAATATTTGGAGTGAGCTAGAAAATAATAGGAAATAGCTAGAAAATACTGTGGATGAGCTAGAAACTACTGGGGATGTGCTAAAAAATACTGGGGATGGGCTAGAAAATACTGGGGATGAGCTATAAATTATTAGGAATGAGCTAAAAAATATTAGGGATCAGTTAGAAAATAATAGGAATGAGCTAAAAAATAGTGGGGAATATTTGGGATCAGTTAGAAATTAATACAGCTTAGCTAGAAAATGCTGGGTTTGAGCTAGAAAATACTGGGGATGCGCTAGAAATTACTGGGAATGAGCTAGAAATAAATAGGGATGAGCTAAAAATTAGTATGGATGAGTTAAAACGTAATACAGTGGAATCCTCTTATATTAGTTATAACGAGATAAAGGGGACCGGAGCAAAATGTCCGCTCTAGCAGGATTCTCGCTATAAGGGATCCAGTAATAAATTCAAGGGTAAATGTAAAGTAGGCTTAATCTATGAGTTTGGTGTTCTGTTTATTTCCTTTTGCTATCTCCCCTGATGATGATTTTGTTTCAACATGATCTCTAGGTCTTACTTGATCAAAAATCGAATCAGGTTTCTTTCTCTAGCGCTAGATCTAGCGATGTTGACTGATACTACTGACAGCTCGGCGTTGGCGATCAGAAAGAAAGGGCTCTGGGCTAACTCGCCCGCTGTGTTTTCCCCCACCCCACCACACCCTGTGGTGCATTCTGTCTGCTTGCGCACGTCACACATTCGCTCCATTCATCACATTGCTATGACCTCTCCACCCCCGCATCGGAGAAGTGAGAGGCATGGTAGGCCTTGATAATCTAAACTAGGCCTACGCTGGTCTATCACGCGATGCTTTCTGTTTGTTTGCGCATGCCACACCCTCCCTACTCAGTTGCTCCGGCCTTCATTGTTGACGCACATGGGCTCTCCTATTCTTTGTTCCGCAAGATCACCAACAAATTTCTCAACTAGCGAGGTTTTGCATTTATGTATAATTGGCCTGTGCGCTGTGCACAACAACAGTAATATTCTGCTATAACCGACTAGCGTGTTTGTCTGATAGCGCTATAGCAGTATTTTATTTACAAAGGTAAAGAGGAGAAAACCCCCGGGGTTTTAGAACAGTGTCTTTATAACAGACTTCTCGTTTTTTACGGACTAGTTATAAGTGGACTCCACTGTAGGAATGAGCTAGAAAATAATGGGGAATATTTGGGATGAGTTAAAACATAATAGGGAAAAGGCTAGAAAATACTGGCCATGAGCTAGAAAATATTTTGGATGTGTTAGAAAATATTAGGGATTAGGTAGAAAATATTAGGGATCAGCTAGAAAATAGTGGAGATGAAGTAAAATATATTACAGACGAGCAGGCATTTATTGATTTTAAGCTATAAAATACTGTGGATGAGATAGAAAAAATGGGGATTAACTAAAAAAATAGTGGGGATGAGCTAGAAAATGCTGGGGACGAGATAGAAAACTGGGGATAAACTAAAAAAATATTAGGGTCGAGCTAGAAAATACTGCTAGAAATTATTATGGATGAGCTAGAAAGAAATAATCGTGCGCAAAAAAATATTAGTAATGAGTTAAAAAATAATAGGAATGAGCTAAAATGTAGTGTGTAATATTTGGGATGAGCTAGAAAATAATAGGGATGAGCTAATAAATACTGAGGATAATCTAAGAAAATCTTTTTTAAATATTGGGAATAAGCTCAAATGATTAGGTATCAGGTAGAAATAAATATAGATGAGCTAAAAATATTAGGGATGAGTTTTCAAATTATAGGAATGAACTAGAAAATAGTGGGGAATATTTGGAGTGAGCTAGAAAATAATAGAAATTAGCTAGAAAATACTGTGGGTGAGCTATAAATTATTAGGAATGAGCTATAAAATATTAGGATGAGTTAGATTGATTGATTGAGTAGGTGTTTTACGGCGCTGTCGACCCAATCATAATAGGAATGAGCTAAAAAATAGTGGGAAATATTTGAGATAAGTCAAGAACTAATACAGATTAGCTAGAAAATACTGGGAAAGAGCTAGAAATTATTATGGATAAGCTAAAAATAAATAGGAATGAGCTAAAAAAAATTAGTAGGGATGAGTTTAAAAATAATAGGAATGAGCTAGAAAATAATGGGGAAAATACTTTGAATGTGTTAGAAAATATTAGGGATTAGGTAGAAAATATTATGGATGGGCTAGAAAATGGGGATGAAGTAAACTATATTACAGATGAACTAGCATTTATTAATTTTGAGCTATTTAATACTGTGGATGAGAAAGACAAAACTGGGGATTAACTAAAAAATAGTGGGGATGAGCTAGAAAAATGTGGGGATAAACTAAAAATATACTAGGGTCGAGCTAGAAAATACTGGAAATGAGCTAGAAATTATTGTGGACGAGCTAGAAATAAATACTCATGCGCAAAAAAAAAAATTACTGATGAGTTAAAAAATAATAGGAATGAGCTAAAAAGTAGTGTGTTATATTAAGGATGAGCTAGAAAATAGTAGGGATGAGCTAATAAATACTGAAGATAAGCTAAAAATAATACTGGGAATAAGCTAAAATGATTAGGTATGAGGTAGAAATAAATATGGATGGGCTAAAACTTAGTGGGGGTGAGTTAAAAAATAATAGGAATAAGCTAGAAAATAGTGGGGAACATTTGGGATGAGTTGAAATATAATACAGATTAGCTAGAAAATACTGTGTTTGAGCTAGAAAATACTGTAAATGCGCTAGAAATACTGGGGATGGGCTAGAAAATACTGGGGTGAGCTATAAATTATTAAGAATGAACTAAAAAATATTAGGGATGAGCTAGAAAATAATAAGAATGAGCTAGAAAATAATTTGGAATATTTCGGATGAGCTAAAAAATAATAGGAATATTAGCTAGAAAATACTGGCCATGAGCTAGGAAATACTTTGAATGTGTTAGAAAATATTAGGGATTAGGTAGAAAATATTAGGGATGGGCTAGAAAATGGGGATGAAGTAAAATATATTACAGATGAACTAGCATTTATTAATTTTGAGCTATAAAATACTGTGGATGAGATAGAAAAAACTGGGGACTAACTAAAAAATAGTGGGGATGAGCTAGAAAATGCTGGGGACGAGCTAGAAAAATGTGGGGATAAACTAAAAATATATTAGGGTCGAGCAAGGTAATACTGGAAATGAGCTAGAAATTATTATGGATGAACTAGAAATAAAGTCATCCCCAAAAAATAATTAGTGTGAGTTAGAAAATAATAGGAATGAGCTAAATGTAGTGTGTAATATTTGGAATGAGCTAGAAAATAATAGGGATGAGCTAGAAAATATTACGGATAATCTAATAAATACATGTACTGAGGATAAGCTAAAAAAAAAATAGTGGAAATAAGCTATAATATTTAGGTAGCCTATTTGTATGAGGTAGAAATAAATATAAATGAGC
The DNA here is from genome assembly GCF_000002075.1 of Aplysia californica. NCBI lineage: Eukaryota > Metazoa > Mollusca > Gastropoda > Aplysiida > Aplysiidae > Aplysia > Aplysia californica. The sequence goes on along the minus strand of NW_004798975.1, from coordinate 9,161 downwards.
TAAAAATATTTTAGGGATGAGTTTTCAAATTATAGGGATGAGCTAGAAAATAGTGGGGATGAGCTAGAAAATACTGGAAATAGGCTAGAAAGTACTGGGGATGAGCTATAAATGATTAGGAATGAGCTAAAAAATATAAAGAGATGAGTTAGAAAATAATAGGAAAAAGCTAAAAAATAGTGGGGAATATTTCAGATGAGTCAGGTAGTAATACAAATTAGCTAGAAAATACTAGGGATGCGCTACAAAATACTGGGATGAAGTAAAATATATTACAGTTGAGTTAGCATTTATTAATTTTGAGCTATTTAATATTGTGGATGAGAAAGAAAAAACTGGGATTAGCTTAAAAATAGTGGGGATGGGCTAGAAAAATACTGGGGATGACCTATAAATTATTAGGAATGAACTAAAAAATATTAGGGATGAGCTAGAAAATAATAGGAATGAGCTAAAAAAAAGTAGTGTGTTATATTTGGGATGAGCTAGAAAATATGAGGGATAAGCTAATAAATACTGAGGATAAGCTAAAAAAAATAGTTGGAATAAGCTAAAATATTTAGGTACACGTATGAGGTAGAAATAAATATAGATGAGCTAAAGTTATTAGGGATGAGTTTTCAAATTATAGGAATGAGCTACACAATAGTGGGGAATGTTTGGAGTGAGCTAGAAAATAATAGGAATTAGCTAGAAAATTCTGTGGTTGAGCTAGAAACTACTGGGGATGGGATTTTTTTTTAAATACTGGAAATAGGCTAGAAAATACTGGGGATGACCTATACATTATTAGGAATTAGCCAAAAAATATAAAGGGATGAGTTAGAAAATAATAGGAATGAGCTAAAAAATACTAATAGTGGGGAATATTTCAGATGAGTCAGGAAATAATACAGATTGGCTAGAAAATACTAGGGATGCGCTAGAAAATACTTGGAAAGAGAGCAGGAAATTATTATGGATGAGCTAGAAATAAATAGGGATGAGCTAAAAATTAGTAGGGATGAGTTAAAAAATAATGGGAATGAGCTAGAAAATAATGGGGAATATTTCGGATGAGCTAAAAATAATAGGGATATTAGCTTTAAAAAAATACTGGCCATGAGCTAGAAAATACTTTGAATGTGTTAGAAAATAATAAGGATTATTTAGAAAATATTAGGGATCAGCTACAAAATAGTGGAGATGAAGTAAAATATATTACAGATGAGCCAGTATTTTAAAGTATTTATTAATTTTGAGCTATAAAATACGTGGATGAG
>NW_004798975.1:2976-7799 GCF_000002075.1 Aplysia californica | reverse complement strand
TACAATGAGGATGAGCTAGAAAATAATCGAAATGACTTGAAAAATAGTAGGGATGAGTTAAAATATATTACAAATGAAATTTTAAAAAATATTTTGAGCTATTAAATACCGGGGATGAGATATAAAAAAACTGGTGATAAACTAGAAAATAGTGGGGACGAGCTAGAAAATGGTTGCAATGAAGTAAAAAATGTAAGGGTCGAGCTAGAAAATATTAAGGATGAGGTAAAAAAAAAAAATATAATCTAGAAAATTCTAGGGATAAACTGTAAAATAATAGGGATGAGGTAAAAATAAAAAGGATAAACTAGAAAAACTGGGAACAAGCTATAAAATATTAGGGATGAGGTAGAAATAAATATGGGTGAGCTAGAAATATTAGGGATGAGTTAGAAAATAATAGGAGTGAACTAAATAGAAAATACTGGGAATGAGCTAGAAATTATTAGGGATGAGCTAGAAATAAACATGGGTGAGATAGAAATAAATATGGGTGAGCTAAAAATAGTAGGGACGAGTTTAAGAATAATAAGAATGAGCTAGAGAATAATGGGGAATATTTGAGATGAGTTAGAAAATAATAGAGATGAGCTAGAAAATGCTGGCAATGTTCTAGAAAATACTTTGGATGTGTTAGAAAATATTAGGGATTCGGTAAAAAATATTAGGGATGAGATAGATATTACTGGGGATAAGCTAGAAAATATTAAGAATGAGGTAGAAAATGTTAGGGATGAATTAGAAGATACTGTGGAACAATGGGGATGAGCTAGAATACTTGGAATTAGCTGGAAATTGGTAGGGATGAGCTAAAATATATTACGGATGAGCTAGAAAATATTAATTTTGAGCTCTAAAATACTGGGGATAAGATTTTTTAAAAACAAGCACTGGGGATGAGTAAGAAAATGCTGGAGATAATCTAATAAATATTAGATTTGAGCTAGAAATTTTTGGCGATGCGCTAGAAAATACTGGGAAGGAGCTAAAAATTATTAGGGGTGAGCTAGAAATAAATAGGGATGAGCGAAATTTTTTTTACAGATGGGTTAAAAAATAATAGGAAAGAGCTAGAACGTAGTGGGGAATATTTGGGATGAGTTACAAAATGATATCGATGAGCTTTAAAATATTATGGATCAGTTAGAAAATACTGGGGATGAGCTAACAAATACTGCAGATGCGTTAAAAAATATTAAGGATGAGGTAGAAAATATTAGGGATAAGATAAAAAATACTGCGGATGATCTAGAAAATATAAGGGATGAGGTAGAAAATATAAGGTATATGCGAGAAAATACTAGGGATGGGGTCTAAAATAATAGGGAGGAGGTAGAAAATATTAGGGATGAATCAGAAGATACTGTTTAACAGAAGGATGAGTTAGAAAATACTTTGGATTAGGTAGAAAATAAAAGGGATGAGCTAAACCATATTGGGGATGAGGTAGAAAATATTAGGGATAAACTAGAAAATACTTTGGGTGACCTAGAAAACACTGGGGATAAACTAGAATATAGTGGGGATGAGCTAAAAAATGCTGGGGATGAGCTAGAAAAGGGGTAGGATGATCTAAAAAAATATTAGGGTTGAGCTAGAAAATACTGGGGGTGCGCTACAAAATAATGTGGATGAACTAAAATGTATTAGGGACGAAGCTAAAATGTATCAGGGACGAAGCTAAAAATAAAAGAGGATGAGTTTTAAAAAATATTAGGGTTGAGTTAGAAAATGTTAGGAACGAGCTAGAAAAATAATGGGAAATATTAGGGATGAGTTAGAAAATAATAGAGATAAGCTAGAAAATACTGGCCATGCGCTAGAAAATACTTTGGATGCGTTAAAAAATATTAGGGATGAGGTAAAAACATATTATGAGCTAGAAAATACTGGAGATAAGCTTTGTAAGATATTGTGTAACAACGGGGATGAGCTAGAAAATAGTGGGGACGAGCTACAATATTTTACGGATGAGCTAGAAAATATTCATCTTGAGCTATAAAATACTGGGGAAGAGATTTTTTTTAAACACTGGAGATGAACTAGAAAATAGTGAGGATGAGCTAGAAAATGCTGGGGTTGATCTAAAAAGTTACAGTGTTGAGCTAGAAATTTCTGGCGAAGCGCTAGAAAAAGCTTGGATGAGCTAGAACATGGTGCGGGTTATCTAAAAAATATTAGTGTTGAGCTAGAAAATACTGGGGATGCGCTAGAAAATACTGGGGATGAGCTAGAAATTATTGGGGATGAGCTAGACATAAATAAGGATGAGTTAAAAAATATTGGGATGAGTAAGAAAATAATAGGAATGAGCTAGAAATATTTGGGAATATTTCTGATGAGTTAGAACATAATAGGGATAAGCTCTGATGAGTTAGAACATAATAGGGATAAGCTCTGATGAGTTAGAACATAATAGGGATAAGCTCTGATGAGGTAGAACATAATAGGGATAAGCTCTGATGAGGTAGAACATAATAGGGATAAGCTCTGATGAGTTAGAACATTATAGGGATAAGCTAGAAAAAAATGGCCGTAAACTAGAAAATACTTTTGATGTGTTGGAAAATATTAAGGAATAGGTAGAAAATATTTGGGATAGATCTAAGCTGGGAAAATACTGGGAATGAACTTTAAAATATTAAAGATGAGGTAGAGAAAGTAAGATATAGACTAGACAATTCTAGCGATGATCTATAAAATAATAGGGATGAGGTAGAAAATATAAAGGGTAAACTAGAAAATACTGGGGAAAAGCTAAAAATATTAGAGATGAGTTAGAAAATAATAGAAATTAGCTTAAAAAATAGGGGGGGGGGGATATTTGAGACGAGTTAGAAAATAATACAGATTGGCTAGAAAATACTGGGCTACAAAATACTGGGAATGAGCTAGAAATTATTAAGGATGAGCTAGAAATATATAGGGATGAGCTAAAAATAGTAGGGATGAGTTAAAAGATAATAAGAATGAGCTAGAAAATAATGGGGATTATTTGGGATGAGTTTGAAAATAATAGGGATCAGCTAGAAAAGAATGGCAATGAGCTAGAAAATACTTTGGATGTGTTAAAAAACATTAGGGATTAGGTAGAAAATAGTAGGGATGAGATAAAAAATATTGGGGATGAGCTAGAAAATAGTAAGAATGAAGTAGAAAGAATAAGGTATAGGTTAGAAAATACTAGGGATGAGCTTTAAAATAATAGGGGTGAGGTAGAAAATGTTAGGGATGAATTAGAAGTTACTGTGGAACAATGGGGATGAGCTAGAAAATACTGGGAATAAGCTAGAAATATTAGAAAAGAACTAGAAAATACCGGGGATGAGCTAGAAAACACTCTGAATAAAGCAGACTACATTACGGATGAGCTACAAAATATTAATCTTGATCTATAAAATTTTGGAGATGAGACAGAAAACACTTGAGATGAACTAGAAAATAGTGGGAATGAGCTGGGGACGAGGTAGAAAATGGTGGGGATAATCTAAAAAATATTAGGGTTGAGCTAGAAAATACTGGGGATGAGCTAGAAAATACTGGGGATGCGTTAGAAAATAACGGGTAAGAGCTAGAATTTATTAGTAATGAACTACAAATAAATAGGGATGAGCTAAAAAATATTAGGAATGAGTGTTCAGTGAGTTAGAAAATAATAGGAATGAGCTAGAATATAGTGGGGAATATTTCTCTGATGAGCTAGAAAATAATAGGGATAAGTTAGAAAATACTGTGGAAAAGATAGAAAAAACTACAGATGTTTTAGAAAATATTAGGTATGAGCTAGAAAATACTGAGGATGAGCTAGAAAATAGTAGGAATGGTGTAGAAAATATAAGGTATAGGCTAGAAAATACTACGGATGAGCTATGAAATAATATGGATGAGGTAGAAAATGTTAGGGATGGATTAGAAGATACTGTGGAACAATGGGGAAGAGATAGAAAATATTAGAGATGAGCCAGAAAAAGCTGGAGATGAGCTTGAAAACACTGAGGATGAACTAGAAAATAGTTGGGATGAGCTAGAATATAATAAATATGAGCTAGAAAATATTAATCTTGAGCTATAAAATACTAGGAATGAGATAGAAAACACTAGGGAAGAACTAGAAAATAGTAGGGATGAGCTAGGAAAAGCTGGAGATGAGCTAGAAAATGGTGGGGTTGATCTAAAAAAGATTAGGCTTCAGTAAGAAACTACTGTGGATGAGCTAGAAATTATTAGGGAGGAGCTAGAATTAGGTATGAGTTAGAAAATAACAGGAATGAGCTAAAATATAGTGGTGAGTATTTGGAATGAGCTAGAAAATAATAGGGATGAGCTTGAAAATATTTGGGATGAGCTAGAAAATACTGGGGATGAACTAAAAATACTGCGGATGAGTGAAAACATTTTGGGGAGGAGCTAGAAAATACTGGCAATGAGCTAGAAAACATTGGGGATGAGGTAGAAAATAAAAGGTAAAGGCTAGAAAAAACTTGGGATGAGTTATGAAACCTAGGGGAGGGGCTGAACAATACTGGGATGGGCTAATAAATAATTACGTTTGAGCTAGAAAATATTGGATGTGAGCTAGAAATTACTGGCAAATTTTGGGGATCAAATAGAAAATACTGGGAATTATCTAGAAATGAGGTTTACTAGAGACGAGCTAGACCGTACTTGGGATTGATTTAGAAAATATAAGGAATGAGCTAGAAAAGTTTGGGGTAAGGTAAGAAATACTGGGGATGAGCTAGAAAATAATGATGAGGAGCCAGAAAATAGTGTGGAATATTTGGGATGAGCTAGAAAATATTAGGGATGATACTGAGAGAGAG
>NW_004798975.1:1584-2636 GCF_000002075.1 Aplysia californica | reverse complement strand
AATCCACGAATATTTCAAGCAAGAATAGGAACCTATAAATTTGCGTCTCTTTAATCTAATGTAGCATCTATAAATTTAGTCCACAGTATCTATTTTTAAAAAATCTATAAATTATTTAGTCCACTGTATCAATTAAATGATAAATCTATAAATCCTTTAGTCCACAGTATCAATCAAGAGAAGAATCTATAAATTATTTCATCAATTATAAGGTAAATCTATAAATCTTTTAGTCCACAGTATCAATTAACCCTATCCATACGTCGTGTTTTACTATCGTATCCATACGACGGGGGGTACTCCGTTCCACCACTTTCCAAAGAGGAAAGAAATTTACTCGTTAATCCGACCCAACGCCTACGTTTTGCATTGCAGTCTTTCAAAATGATTTTTGGAGAAATACTGAAAGTTTCAAAGAGATCTTCGCTCTAGAAAAATTCTAAAATGTGAAGAATACAACCCCGGGGGTACAAAATGACCGCAGGGCGTACGGATAGAGAGGGTTAAGAGATAAATCTATAACTTATTAAGTCTACAATATCAATTACAAGATAAATTGTCTATAATTTAGTCCACGGTATCAATCAAGAGATAAATCTATAAATGATATAGTCCACTTTCATCAATCAAAAGATAAATCTACAAAATATTTAGTCCACAGTATCAATGAAGAATGAAGAAGTCTTGGTTGAAGCAAATTGCAGACGACAGCTTATGACGAATATACGAAAGCGACAGGCACATTTCATTGGACACACAAAGCAGAAAGAAGCATTGGAGAATATTGTAACGACAGGCAAGTTTAATGGAAAGAGAGGCAGAGGCAGACAGAGGGAAAAATACAGGACAGGTTGACAACATGGCTGGGATCCGGGAACAGCAAGAACGACAGACACCATCGCTGCAGCGCAAGACAGAGTGAAGTGGAGGTCCATGATCGCCCACGCCAGTCGGCAAGGCACCGGATGATGATGATGATCAATGAAGAGATAAACCCATAAACTATTTAGTCCAGTTTCATCAAGGAAGAGATAAACCCATAAACTATTTAG
>NW_004798975.1:0-1242 GCF_000002075.1 Aplysia californica | reverse complement strand
AATGTTATAGAGAGGTTTGGTACAAGTACAAGTCATCCGCCCCGACTTTGACACATGCTGACACACGCTGACACAATGTTATAGAGAGGTTTGGTACAAGTACAAGTCATCCGCCCCGACTCTGACACACGCTGACACAATGTTATAGAGATGTTTGGTACAAGTACAAGTCATCCGCCCCGACCTTGACACAAGCTGACACAATGTTATAGAGAGGTTTGGTACAAGTCATCCGCCCCAACTTTGACACAAGCTGACACACGCTGACACACGCTGACACATGCTGACACAATGTTATAGAGAGGTTTGGTACAAGTACAAGTCATCCGCCCCGACTCTGACACAAGCTGACACACGCTGACACAAGCTGACACAATGTTATAGAGATGTTTGGTACAAGTACAAGTCATCCGCCCCGACCTTGACACAAGCTGACACAATGTTATAGAGAGGTTTGGTACAAGTCATCCGCCCCAACTTTGACACAAGCTGACACACGCTGACACAAGATGACACATGCTGACACAATGTTATAGAGAGGTTTGGTACAAGTACAAGTCATCCGCCCCGACCCAAGAGCGTCACACTCACACAAGCTGACACACGCTGACACAATGTTATAGAGAGATGTTTGGTACAAGTCATCCGCCCCGACTTTGACACAAGCTGACACACTGACACACGCTGACACACTGACACACTGACACAAGCTGACACACGCTGACACAAGCCGACACAAGCTGACATGTGCTTACACACGCTGACACAAGCCGACATGTGCTGACACAAGCTGACAGCCACTCCCCCAGACACCTCGTTCTCTCCCTCTGTCTCCCAGGAAGCCACACAAGACTTCTGCTGTTCTGGCAACCACTGAGCACCCATATCTGTTTGGTGAACAAACAAAAGGAATAACAAAAATAAATAGCATTTGTATAGCGCATGTCCCCACTCGAAAGCAAGCTCTATGCGCTTTGCACTCTTTTACATTATTACCCCAGAAGACCATATAGACAACTCAGAAACATTCTCAGCTTCCCGGGAAGCATGTAGAAACAGACACCTGTCTACAGGACATAGCTTTCCCACTCCGCCTGTCTGTGACGGGCAGAACCCACAACCATGTGACATACGACATACGACTGTGAGCCAGAACCCACAACCATACGACATACGACATACGACTGTGAGCCAGAACCACACGACATACGACATATGACTGTGTGCCACAACCACACGACA
>NW_004798974.1:45432-46434 GCF_000002075.1 Aplysia californica | reverse complement strand
GGCTATCACTATCAGTTTAGCAAATAAAAATAAATGACGCCAAAAATGAAAGAAAGAAAAGACGTTTTGTCAGCTAAGGGCTTCGCATCGTATGTCCTCGAACAACAACAAAAACAACAACCCCCCAAAATTACAGCAACTGCCATTGTGCTGCTTGGTTCCCTTCGACCATGCTCTATTGGAACAAAGCATTGACTATGCCGTGTTCTTCCTCGCTTTTTTTTCGTCAACAGGTTAATACCAGTCTCATCGAGGAAGAAAAATTCAACCGCTAAGTTCTGATTCTGCAGCAGCCATGCTGCATGTTGATGTCATTTCCTTCAGTCCTATCAGAATTCCTTTCCGCGGGAGTCTCCTCGAGTTTTGTTTTGTTTTGTTTTGTTTTTGGGGGCGATGAGGAGGGGTTGGTGTGGGGGGTCTTTTTTGTTTGTTGTTGGGTTTTTTTTGTTCTTTTGTGTGTGTGGGGGGGGGGGGGGTCATGATGATCAGTTCACCCTAAAAGGGTATTGTTTGTTGTTGTCGTTAACTAAGTTTGAGCACATTAAAATGTTGCTCACGTTGAGTAATTTGTTTGGAGGGTATAATATTTTGCTTTTGCTATGTGGTATTTAAGCTTCCTATATGACTGAGTTACATTTGGATTTGCTATTTTACTTTTAAACTTGCTAGGCATAATCGTGATCTAACATTTTCTATATTACGAGATTTGAACTTTCTCTGTGGGGTGAAGCTTTCTATGTCACATTTGAACTTGCTCTGTGAAATTTGTATTTCTTATGTGTACATTTCATCTGAACCCCCCCCCCCAACAAACAAGAATAAGATATAGTGCAACTAAAGAGACTTATCTTCGACTGCAACAAGGATGAAATCACCTGCTACGAAACAGTATTGCTACATGAGGCAGAATATTGTAAAGCTTATAAACTCTACTATAAAAAGCTTAATTTGAATGCGTGGATGTACGTTGAATAAGTTATAGTATAAAATGTGTATGCTATG
>NW_004798974.1:37952-41082 GCF_000002075.1 Aplysia californica | reverse complement strand
TATATATACACACAAACACACGCACACACGTACACACGTACACACACACAAACACACACACACACACACACACACACACACACACAGAGGCGACATACAAATAAACATGCCCGCATTCACTTATAATATTTCCCACGCACAAATCAAACGAACTACTCATAATAAGTGCACAAAATGAACATGTTATTAGTATGCTTCGTTTTTAGTTTCTCTGTTATCTTTTGTAACGAAACACCTGTACTTATATGAAGTTATGATGCCTTTGTTTTGGCAAGTGTTTTACAGCGCTTGCAACTGTATAAGGTCATAACAGAATGAGCCAGCGGGACACATTAAATATTTCCAGGGCAATCTCAAAGCCATTCGCTGTCATAATGAGATTTACAGCTTCTAGAGGTCCCGCATCTTCAGCTGATTAGTGTCGGCGTAATCTTCCAGTGCGACAACGCCAGGACACACTGTGCTTTTGTTATTTTCATTGCTAAAAATGGAATTAACAGACTGCCTTGGCCCACAATAGCCGTGATCAAAACCTGATTGAACATCTATGGGAAGAGTTAAGAAGCCATGTTAAGGAAAACTACCACCAGCAGTATCTCTTGACCGGCTTCTTTCCAATTTTCAGCAAGAGTGGAATGCTACTCCCCTTAGTGTTCCTGATGAGTTTGGTTAGGTCTAAGAACAAAAAGTGCAGAGTGTGCATGGCTAATAATTATGGACGACACACTAATTTGTTACTCAGCCTTATTTTGAAACCTTCGTATTTGCGATTTTAAAACATTTTTTTACTTTTCTGTTTATTTTATTTTAATTTATTTTATTTTGTTTTTTATGTAAGCCTATTTATGAATTTATGTACTTATGTGGTTGGCGGGTGCTCTGGTGTGATTTGTTCCTTCTTTCTAATCAAACATCGATTGTCTTTATCTCTCTTTTGTGTTTGTTACTCTCTTGCAACACCTCTAATCTTTGACAGTTGTATAACTTAAGGTTGTTGCAAGTGCTATAAAATGCTTTCTAAAACCAATTTTAAAAAACAAACATTGGCTCCCATTTACAAATGTGACCGAACAGATTGTCATTATCCAGCATACTTTAACAATTGTTAAAAAGGCAGAGTAGAAAGGAAGAGTCTTGATTCATATTTAGTCAGAAAATATAAGCCTATAAAATGTTTTCTTTAAAGTTTAAATCTTTGCCTCGAATGCTTCTTCAGGAGCAACTGTGAGTAAAATGTACGCCAGCGCTGCACATCTTTAACTGAACGCTTTCGTTTCAGCTGGTTTCGTTTTTTATGTTTATTTGGTAAGTGCTCCGAGATTTTTCACCCTTGGCGGAGAAAGCTAGGTGTAGATCTTTCCTACCAGAAGATCAGGGGTGTGGCTGAAAGACAGCAGTAAGAAGGAGTCAAGGGGTAGCAGTAGAAAGGCTGCAGAAAGAGCCAGGAGCCCTGGGGAAGGAGCAAAGGAAGTGAGGGGAAGGGGGAAGAAATTGGAGACGAAAGCAGACAACAAAATATTGCAAGAGAGAAGGAAAGAAGGTGAAAGGAGACAAATTTAGAGAAGAATATTTTTCGGTCGCAACCGGGATTCGAACGCGAGACCTTTGAATGAGAGGCGAACACCTTAACCTCTAAGCCACGAGAGCCCCCTGGTTTCGTTTGGCTTGATTGAATCGTAATTTGACGTTAACTTTGACGGTAACACCTACAGCCGCACTCAATAAAGTGACTTCTCCATACGAGAATCCAACTAACGGGTATAAATGAGTATAAGTTGCAGCTTTTTTGTGTCTTACAAATTCAGTACCAAATTCATGGAATGTTCTAAATCCCCATAAACACAATTTTGATCATTTAGGAGGCGGGCTGCTTCGACTTTTCCCGCCAGATCCAACACGGGATTGATGGGATACGACCGAGGATACCTGGTAGCCTCGGATACGACATACCCAGCACCAGGGACAAATTAAATGTATGCGGGAACCTTATTCATAAATATCATTATTTTTCTAAATCAACCGAGAAGAGTCTGTTACACTATAGAAACCAGTGAAATTTAGACCTGATCTCCACCCTCTTGAAAAATGCACATTATTGTTCTTGTAATAATTTAACAACGGCAAGCCGTTTTGATAGCAAAACTGTAGAAATTGCTTTTTTATAACATCTCTTAGTATTAGACATTGAACAGTAGTTCGGTCAACCCATTTGTTTATTGGACATTCAATACAATGCAAAATACGATGGTTTTTCATCCTTTAAAACTATCTATTTCCTGGGGCCCTATGAAAGCGGTAGGCTGACTGCTGCCAGATGTTCTCTTCTTACTTAAAAAAAAATTGCAATGACATTTCCTTCACCCAGAGCTTTTGGAATCTGCGGTGGAAGAGATACATAATATATTGACTGTGAGTCCTCAGTATTCCTGAGAAGCATCTTCAGCTGCTGTTTGTCATTGTCCAGTGACATCTAAACTTTCCTTAAGGAATATTTGGTGCCATAACATGTGTCAACGGGAAACAGCAGAATGTTGCTGAACCTAAAAATCATTACTCTACTACGATTCCCTAAGGAACTTACATCACCTACTGAGCACATGGATTCTCCATTCTCTGTGGGGCCACACGTGGTTTGTTGTGACGTGGAGCGCATAAAACACTTTTAATTTATTTTTTATAAAAAAATTGCGAACTCAAGTAAACCTTTACCTATTTTAATTTTACTCTTTTTTAAGACAGTGGATTGCTCTTTTTATGTAGATGTCAAGGACTACTATACTATAGTAGTCCTTGGTAGATGTAGGCCTATATGATCAACAGTGTCGAAGTTATTTGACTAAACACGTTTTGTATAACTTTATAGATACTACTGTTACAATTGGTTGTTTTTCAATTGTGTCGTTTTTGAAAATCGGGAATGGTTTGTGTGTATGTGTGTGTGTGTGTGTTTGTGTGTGTGTTTGTGTGTGTGTGTGTGTGTGTGTGTGTGTGTGTATGTGTGTGTGTTGTGTGTGCACATGTGCCAGAGGAACAGGGCGTATGTAACAGAGAGGAAGAGAGAGAAAGAGAGAGAGAGGGGGAGAGAGAGAGAGAGAGAGAGAGAGAGAGAGAGAGAGAGAGAGAGAGAGAG
>NW_004798974.1:32541-34580 GCF_000002075.1 Aplysia californica | reverse complement strand
GTCCTGATCTACTGACTGTATCAAAAACCTTTGTCAGATCGACGAACGCAGTATGTAATGGCAGTCGTTGCTCCCTGCATTTTTCTTGTAGCTGACGAACAGAAAAGATCATGTCCATTGTTAAGCGGTTTGATCTGAAAGCTCATTGGCTCTCTGGTAGGACTCTTTCTCCTAGTTTCTGAAGTCGCTTCAGGATGATCCTAGCGAAAGCTTTTCCAGTGATGCTTAGCAGTGAGATACCTCTGTAGTTGTTGTAATCTCCTTTGCCCCCTTTGTTTTTGTAGAGTGTGGTGATTTTGGCATCTCTCATGTCATGTGGAATTTCTGCTTTCAGCCAACAAGTCGTTAGTAGCTTGTAGAGATATGGGAGGAGGGTCTCTTTATTCTCTTTCAGCACTTCAGCAGGTATGTTGTCATTTCCTGCTGCTTTTCTGCAAGCGAGTTCATCGATTGCAGAGGAGAGTTCTTCTTCTGTTGGTGTTGTATCAAGTTCTGACATTTCGGATAGCTGAGGAATGGCTTCATGTAGCTGTCTATCAACATGTCGCTCCTCTGAGTATAAGTCTGAATAATGTTCCACCCATCTTTCCATTTGTTTCTTCTTGTCTGTCAGCTGTTCACCTGTCGCAGACTTTAGAGGTGCCACTTTGTTTGCTGTTGGTCCAATAGCAACTCTGATGTTTTCATACATTTTCCTGATATTACCTGTATCGCTGGCCTGTTGAATTTCTGAGCATAACTTGTCCCAGTACTGATTGGCACACTTTCTGGTTTCTCTTTGAAGGTTGGATTTAGCAGCACGTAGCTGTTGCCCTGTACTCTCTGTTGGTTTTGTGTTGTGTTCTATCAATTATTATTATTATTATTATTATTATTATTATTATTATTATTATTATTATTATTATTATTATTATTATTATTATTATTATTATTATTATTATTATTATAACAATCATCATCATCATCATCATCATCATCATCATCATCATCATCCTTATCATCATCATCATCATCAGTATAATAGTTATAATAACAATAATAATAATAATAATAATAATAATAATAAATAATAATAATAATAATAATAATAATAATAATAATAATAATAATAATAATAATAATAATTATTATATAGTATAAAGAGCACTGGGCACCTTCTTCTGTAAATGCACTACATACGTTTTTTATTATTATTTATCATTGTCAAAAAAGGTAGTTGTGTGTGTAGCTTACAGCTGATGCTTTACTCGTATTATTATCTTCTAATTGTAAGCTTACTTTTCCATTTATTCTGGGTGCATTATTGGCAATGGTTAGGACATCTCAGGCGATTACCAACATACCATCCAGCCCAACGTGCCTACCTCAAAACATTCAATGGCAACAAGACTAGAGGGCGACCGAGAAAGACCTGGATAGATGGAGTCAGGGAAACCCTAACAACTCATTGCATCCCCCTGACCCAAACTCTCCGGCTGGAGGCAGAGAGACGTTCGTTTCTTCCTGCAACACTCAAAAGGTATACGAGGCGGATAAAAGCAAAAGTAAAGTAAGCATTATTGGCACTTCTGACATGTTGTGTATTTGCAATTTTTGAAAAAAAAGTACCATTTTGATTGTGAATGTTAACTGATTAATAGTGAGAAAAAATAACACACAAGTATGTAAAAAAGTAAATGAAGTCGAATGAGTTTTCAGTACCACATTGCATAATTATTGATTTTAAAAACATTTCCAGTAAGATAACACGGGCAACAGTTTGGAAAGAACATTATGGCAAAAGAGAAGTTCAGTCTTTACATTTTTGGCAAGTAGACCCCGGTTCGCTCATGTGACGTCACCACCAGGATTGGTTGGTCTGGTTGTGAGGTTGAGGACTTTTTCTTGAGGTCTTCCCTGTGGAAAGAAAGAAAACGTGTCCGTTAGAGAATATTACAGTTATGGATTACCTTTATGCATATCTAGAGTAAGCTATCTCTCAATCTCTCTCTCTCTCTCACTCTTTCTCTCTCTCTCTCTCTCTCTCTCTCTCTCCCCTC
>NW_004798974.1:3570-30853 GCF_000002075.1 Aplysia californica | reverse complement strand
GGGGGGGGGGGGGGGGCAGGCTGCTTCGATTTTGCCTGTGAGGGTCGATCAAGGTCGAAAGGGACATAAAACCTGGAGGACAGATGGATATACTCAATACGAGAATGCAATTTGCGTCTTGTGCGTGCAGTAGCGAAGAACCCGTCCAGCAGGTCAACCCACGACCGCCAGTTGCTGTGCAATATTGTTTTTAGGGCATGTCATTAACACAGTAGATTGCATGTTCAACTTCAGTTAGGGTGACCCTGGTTCGAATCACAAAACATCCATAAGTGCGTAGTGCTATCTTTTTTTTTAAATCTAAAGATCTCCACCCACTTGGCTCAATCCAAAGATAAACGCCAAATCGGTTGTCTAACCTCTTCCATAACATGTTTATGTCGCAGGAGGCATTTCGCCCACATTCTCTCAAACTTTCTTTCAATTATATTTTAAAGGTCAACTGTCAGTCACATTAAATCCCGTAAAAGTCTACTTCCAGCTTCTAAACAACCAACACTAGGTAGAAACAATAGAACTCAAACTAACACCTGGAACCAAAACTTTCACCATGCCAAATGAACAAACCTGGAAGTATATGGATGATGTAATTCTAAACCATGGTTTGGCCTAGGCAGGTCATTTTCGCCAAACGACTTCGAGATTCGATGGATTCCCGTAGTTGCTTGCGCTGTCGGATGTCCCGGTCGAGGGCCCCCGAGGCCGATAGTGTTTAGATAGCCTTTCAGCTCCTCCATATTGGGCTTGCCATTGGCAGGAGCTCGTTTTCCAGTACTTGACGAAGGGGCATTGTTGTGTAGCGCGAACTCTGCCTGCGAGTTGCCCCTTGAAATACTTTTCACCAAAGTGTCCTCTTCCTGAAGCGACGGCAGTCGGTCCGTCGGGAATTTTACTCCTCGTTTTTGTCGCATGGCTTTCTTCTTGAGACCGACCAGCTTCGACTTGTCGTTCGTTGAGAGTACGGACATGTTCGATGAGGAGGACGACGTGTTGCTTTTTAGTGAGGTCGTTGACGTGTTTACACTGCTTCTAGACATGCTGGACCGCCGAGAGGACTGGGAGCTGGCGGGGTCGCTGGGAGTGCTTAAAGACAATGTTGACATCATGGTAGAGGGCGTGTTGCACGAGGCAGTCTCACTGTCACTCGGGATGCTGCCTTTGGACTCGTCTAGTAAATCCTTTTGAGCCTTGTACTTCCGAGTTCTGTGAAGTCCTGACAGTCCCAAGTAAGCTCCCACAGCAAAGCAGAGCAGTGCTAGCACAAACATTGTCCATCCCAGAGCTAGGAAGGTGCGGCTCACGTCGTCCTCCAGACTTCCGAGTATAATGAGCATGACAGACGGGGCCAGCAAAGGGAGGCCGAAGCAGAAGTAGATCACTGGCCGTTTGAGATAGGCAACAGTTCCTACCCAAAACGGCTCTTTCTTACGGTTCAGTAGGATCACCACCGTGCCCTTTCTTTCTAAGTCCAAATTGTTTCCCATCACGTATGAAATTCGTACTACCCTACCTTGACTTAAATGGTAGTAATCCTCTCAATAGAATCAAGATAAAACTTCAACGATTCATCCACCTCTGACCTTTAAGGTCATGCTGCTGCCCAGCTTTGTCTTGTCTGTTCGCCGAAGCCATCTTTCGCCAGTTAAATGTCCGCTTTATCTTCATTCAGACTTAGCTACGTACTTTTTGGATCAAGACACGTGAGCTGTGCCGCTGAAGCCGTCAGAATACGTTAGATACTGCAAACAGTTAAGATCTATTCTTACGTTCTCAGAGACTTTAAGAATTAGTGTTTCTCATCTCAAGATGCAGTTGAAATACAGCTATACTTGTGAAGCAGCGATGGTCCAGCATATATATATATTCAAATCACTCGAGTTTTAACCTGAAATCACTTTACAATGGCACTAAGAATGTTGTTTCGCAGAAATTATCACAAGATTGTTGTTCAGACAGTTTGTAAAAATCAAAGAAAAAATACCTAACTGGCATTGTTATGACGGAGAGTATGACTTGCATAATAGCTCGTTCTGCTCAAAATTATAGCGTTCTTTAAGTCTGAAATGCTTTTCTTAAATAACAACGTCCTCCGTTTGAATCCAGTGAATACTAAATGATTGCTGCAAAGGGAACACAGCTGCCAAAATAGGCACCATTACTTTAACACGAGCGCTCGGAACATATACCCACTTTTTCTTGCAGCATTTTATTATAGTAGGCCTAATAATTGAACGTCTCCAATTCTGGTTCCAGCTATACACTGGTCAGAGATTAGGAGACCATGACTCCGCAAGGATTACACAGAGCCAAAGGTTCTTACAACACCCGTCACGCTACGGCAGTGTGCCCAGTATAGAAGGGCTGGGAGGTCCCAAGGCTATCAAGATTAATTATGTATTTGGCTTTTTCACAAGAGCCGATACTGATCTGTCAGAGCAGGCTTTGTCCTGCGATGCTGTTGAGTGTGACTAAATAACTTTGATGTTTAGGTTATGCCCTTGTTTTGCTGACAGGGGACGTTAGCTGCGGTTCCTCCCGGCTGGAAGAGATCAATACATAATACTACTGTAATAAAAACACCTCTGTGATACTTACTGTCTACATACGACCCAACAAGAAACGTACACGAGTGTGCGTGTACCGAAAGACAATCGGGCAAAGAAAAAGAATGAGGAATTACACAAAAAAGGAGAGTCACTTCGCGTGATTAGATATGCTGATTTGATTTAGGGCTTACGATCTATTGATCGTGAGTGCGTGCGTGAGCGCGCCGCGTGTGTGTTTGTGTGTATGTGTGTGTGTAAGTGTGAGTGTGTGTGTGTGTGTGTGAGTGTGTGAGAGAGAGAGGGAGAGAGAGAGAGAGAGAGAGAGTGAGATAGAGAGAGAGAGAGAGAGAGAGTGAGATAAAGAGAGAGCGTGAGTGAGAGAGAGAGAGAGAGAGAGAGAGAGAGAGAGAGAGAGAGAGAGAGAGAGAGAGAGAGAGAGAGAGAGAGAGAGGGGGGATTAGAGAGAGGGGGGGGGAGAGTTGGATGAGGACACAAGTAAAAATGAGCGGGATTTAGGAATGGATACATTTGGGTACATCTATACTTTTAAAGGTCAAAGGGTTCTGTAGTTAAGCTCTCAACGAATAGTTCACCGCTCCGATGTTTTGCAGAAAACTTGGAGTTGGGAGTGCCACCCCTTCTTAATTCGGGCGAAGCGTTAACTCAGTTTAAAGCTGGGTTGAGACTTAATCTACTACGTGGCAATCTTGAACTTAAATGGGAATGGGAAGAGGGAATCGCCAACTTTTCTTTCCGGACGCTACAACCAGAAGCCCTGCTGTGGGTGTTTGGCGGGAGCTCAGGTGTGGTTTCTCCTTCTTTCCAATCAAACGACTATCGTTCTTATCTCTCCTTTTTTCTTCTTTTTTTTGTGTGTGCGTGGGGGGGGGGGGGTGTGTGTGTGTGTGTGTGTGTGTGTGTGTGTGTGTGTGAGAGAGAGAGAGAGAGGGGGGGGGTTATTACACTCTTATAACACCTTTATTCTGAGGCATTTATGCGACGTAATTGTGTTGCAAGTGCCGAAAAACTAATACTACAAATGTATACGAAAAGAAGGCCCACTTTAATGAAGATAAGCTTGCTTCTTGGAAAGGGCGTTAACCCTCACCCCAGCATATCCGTAGAGACAGAAGTTCTCAAGGTGAGTCGAGACACGAATGATCCCAGCGCACCTTTTCAGCTCAGCTCAGATTTGTCAGTGACGCAAGCTTTCAAGAAATATCGAAACGACCCTTGCTGACCACACACTGAGAAAATCAATGGTCTATGACGTTAGGGATCATGGACCATACAATGAGTCCTTTTGCAATGCTAATCCGGATTTTCTCCGATCGCTAATCGCCGACACTGCCAGGGCTGCGCTATTAGAACCCTGGGCCCAGCCACATAGGCCCACTGGGTGGAAAACGCAAACCCTTTAGCTGATACAGAGCAAATAGGTGCTCTATAATCCTACCCAATTATTAAGCCATTTGTTTATGTGAATGAACCGTCCAGGGGTGAAAATTAACTACATGAATGCACCGGTAAAAGACAATAAAATTGCACCACACTAAAGGAACAAAACAAGGCCAGTCAGATAATTTGACACTCTTTTAATCAGACTCCACATGTAACCATTATACAAATAATTCTTTCGCCTGAGTCAGTCATTTAGGACAGAGAAAAGAAAGAAAAGATAGAGTAAAGAAGAAGAACTTCCCAGTAGTGGTTACTGGTCAAAGAACTTATACTTAAAATATTCTAACATTTTTTTTACTTTGAATAACTCTTACTTAAGTAAATGTTTTCACATTTTACTTTGAATTCATAAGCAAAATCAGAACCAACAAGAACTCCAGTCAGATCTGAGACTAATGAGCACATCCTGAAAAAGACTGGGAACTTTCAGGACAAAACTGGACACAAAAACTAGAGACTTTTAACACTTCTGTTGCTCTAAAGAAAAGAGTGTGCTGAAAAGACAAAACAAAAAAACAAAAACTTCCAGGAGAAATAATACTGCATTCCCATCCATACAAACAACGCTAGGACAAGGACGCGCATAACCACTCACCATCATTCAACATAGCTGCAGTATGAGCACACAATCAGGAATAACTAGTATACAGGTTCCATTCAGAGGCAGTCTCGTGGCCATACACACTTCAAAACATTTGCACAGCACACTCCACTCAAGACAAAAAGCATTTGAGCACCATTTCATTGAACATCATACACTCACTCGATCACTTCTTTGGGAAACAAGAACTGAAAACCAGTTTCAGTTGAACAAAATGTACACTAATAGCCCTGACCTTTATGTGCAACTCTACATAAACTTGATTATTAGCTAAATGGACCTTGTACTTGAAATCTTTATTTGTTCCCTACATGGCAAAATTCCAAATTTCCTACCATTTAATTTATCAGAAAAAAGAACAGTTAAAAATAAAAATCCCTGTCACACCTGGAAAAATAGTAAGACAAACCCATAAAATTTCCTTGATTTCAAAAGTATTGACAATGTCTCTCCCTTAGAGCATATCAAGGAAGTCAAGAGCTGAAGGGAGGGAGGCAGTACTTGGCAATCAACTTCCTCTTTGTCTACAACCCAGGCAAAGCTATATCATGCATACTACTTCATGACTGCCAACTTTCAAAATCCCCCCCCCCCCCCTTCCGACTCTTTATGCATTGTGGGTCAAGATGGTAGGCATTGGACAAGGAACCAAAGCCCTTCTCACACACTTTTCTGAGGACACTTTTCTGTGGTGCATTGAACTCAAACTTTTTCAAGCAGACTAGCCACAATAATATCAGAAATGTTTAGTAAACATCTCTCCAACTGACTTCTGGGCTTAGGTCTCATTATTATTCTCAAATCCTGTTTTGAAAGTTCATAATTTTTCTTCAGCATCGGCAAACCCTTGAGGAGAAATACTCGAAAATAGAATACACATTTCTGACACAAAAACATATTTACAGACTCAGACCCCTCAAAACTTACTAAATGTTTCTTATGCACTGGTTGGCAGCTATGCTGCTTTACAATTATCTTCCAAGATGCAAAAGGCCATAAAAACATGGTCTCTAGTGCAGCAAAATCCAAAACATATCTGTCATTGCACTAAATAAAGTAAAGTATCAAGACAAGCCATGATAAAACCTTCAGGTGATCTCATACAATCTAGTCTGGGTTTAAATTGATATATACAGCGCATGATTGTGTTCAGATAAACAAAAGAATATGTTCAAATCAAGGACAGAAATCTTCACTTTGATCTTTCTCAGCAACATAAACTTATTTTCATAGGAGGTGAATCATAATTAAAAATTTACCTCAAGGATTGATGATTATGTCTCGAATGTATCGTCGGCCAGCTGTTAAAACGTATCGAACTAAAATTTTTTCTCATTTTTTCCTTCTATTGCAGTTTCTCAATCTGATATCAGTTGCAAGTGTTCATGAAATATTCTGTTGAAATTCAAATTCTAAACAATGAAAAAAAAAAAAGATAAAGATACATGACGTAGGTACAACTGTTAAAAGAATGAAACAAGTCATTTCTCTCTCAAATAAAATTATGCTTTCTGGGCTTAGTACATTTTAACAGCTTGCTGACAATATACAAGTATTATCTACAACTATGTAAAATTCCATGGATTCGTCTTAGAAAATTGCAACTTATTTGTTGTTTACTTGACCAACATCTTTCTCACCAAAAAATAAAATAACTAATTTCTGAGAGACAAAACATTGCTAATAATTTTCCTTTTCATAATGAAATAAAATGTAACATTATCAAACAAGACAAGCCTTGCCATTGGTCATTTTTGTAAGTGTACAGAATACTAATGTTTCACATTCCATAAAGAGCATTCTTTTAAGTGACAAACTTCCAACCATATTATCTATCAAAAACAGGGCAAACTAACTGCTAACTTGTGATCATCTTTGGGTAGGACTTTCCTCCTAGTTTCCTCTGAGTGCTCAAGACCATTGAAAGAAGTCTGTGGACAGAGACCAAATGTGTGAGGAACAACACTAGTTTTCTGGCATATCTTTATACAAATCTAATGTTATTATGATTTTGGGCTTTTGCCTCATATTAGTTTAAAAATTGTTTTACACATGACTTTTTCTGGTACTAAGGCTTTAATAACTGTATTTGTACAGCCTTTCACTATTGTGATGTGTTGTCAATGATAATGTCCAATGTGTGTCCTTTCTTGTACATAACAATGATGACATGTTCTGTGCACTGTGTCATTGTCACAAAGCTTGTCATTTATATTACCATTATGAATGGAGTTCATAGTGTACAAAGTCTTTGTTTACTAAACAAATGGAATTTAAAGTCCATAATTTGCCTTGCTGCTTATCTGTTTTTGTCATCACTGTTACATACAAGAAATACAGTGGTTGCCAAACTAATAGACCCATATCTCCAAAACCCTACATCTCCTTGCTCTGATACTCTAGGAATATGAGCTCTAAATGTCAATCTGTGACTGACAGAAAAGGGAGTCAAATTGGTAAGAACATTTTTTTTGTACCACTGAGTCTCAAGGAAGTCTCACGTTTTGGCAATTGCTCATATACATAAAATTATAATAAACACAAATTATGAAAAATACATTTAACCCCTTCGTTGTCGTATGACGTACCTGGTATGTTACGAAAATGTGTAATTTTTAGCGCTGAGCCGTATCATGTATGTCACGGGAGTTGGTAAAGTTTGCCGCTCCTGGTTGCCTATATGACGTAACATGTACGTCGTGCTAATAACCTGGCTGTAATTCTTCTGAACGGAATTTTAGCCTCAAGCGCTGCATAGATTCGTATTTAGGAATAAAAGGCGGGTGCATCGGTACCAAATTTGCTAGTATTACTTTACTGCGAGGCTTGCAAGCGATCGATAAACACAGACCTAGACTTGCTGGCGGCCACGTGCTCTCGTAAAATGTAAACATCGAAATGACTTTAAAAAGTAAAACAAATCCATTTTTTGACTCAGATTTGCAGGATATTCGAAATTATGAGTAAAATGGGAGGGAACAGGGAATAAGAAAAAGGAGAAAAGTAATAATCGAAGACCCAGTGTCCGAAATATGTCATGAGTGTGCTAGATCTAGATCTAGACTGCGCGGCCATTAACACTGAGACATTAGGCTGCTGTCTTGGGAATGAAACGAGCTCAGCCAAAAATCAGTGCCGACGGTAGGAATGCATACCCCCTAGCAACAAAAGGGTTGAATGAAATTTTTAATTATGTATTCAGTTTATTCAGAACTCAATACTTTAGTTGCCATTGGATCAAACATTTTTTATGGTGACTGGCACTAATTGTTCTTATGTAGAAAAGTGCCCGCCAATGAAAATTGTAGCAAACCCCTGATCTATACAATCAATGGTGTCATCAGCACAATTATTATTATTCTTAAAGAATTTTATACAAACTTACCTGTTGTGGGGTAGTTTGTGTTTGGAAAGGGACTCCATCTCTTTTATTTTACCTGAAACAATAATCATATACGTAGTCATAAACACCTAATTTTCCTCCATATGAATTTATTGCATTATAAACTGTCCATAAAAGTTTTCACTGAGGATAAAATTCATGCAAAGGGAGAAATTAGAAAAAAAATAAAGGCTTATTAAACAACAGTCAATGAAAGAAGTATGCATCAGAAAGTAGTTGGTGGAGGGGACTGAGTTTTAAAAAGGCTTTTCAAAAAGCAAGATTTTAAGACGGAAATAAAACCACATGAAAGCAAAGTTTGTTTCATTGTGTTACATAAGGTAGAGCCTGTCCTAAATACAATGACAGGACTGCCTTACTTTCGCATTAAAATGCACACCAGAGACACAAATAAAATGTTATCATACCACTCGATTTCATGTGCCATAACCAGTTTTACAGAAACAAAAATAACAATCTTCTACAATAAGAACAATAATGGCAAAAGTCAGCAACAGACAGAACAATGAAAATCCTGAGGTAAAAATAATAGAATTAACTCATTCACTACGTATGATTTTCGGCTGGTGGAAGAATTTTTTTTGGGAAGGCGAAATGAGATGATGACTAGTGCGCAGTTCAAAGGTCTTTGGGGCCACAAATTCAAATAAATATTAACATATTATGTACCAAAATTTTCAGTATGATTTGTAGAATACATCTGTAAAGTTTATTTGTGAATTTTTCAACTTTGGTTCCTGTAAGAGGCGATTATGCTACACAATTTTGCTTATATGCAGATAAAATTTGAAAATAAAAAATCAATCATCTTCGGTTGAACGCAAAAAATATGTTTGCACCTTGTCAAATGATACATCAAAATAACCATAAATGAATATAGAACTGGAAAATATTGAAAAATTTGCAGTTATTTACATACATTCCATAAAATTTGCACTTTTGGATCATGACATCCGATTTTGAAAAAAAAAAAAAAAATTATAATCTTGAAAAATGGACAAGATGTATTCACAAACAGAAAAAACCCCCACAAGTATTGCATTTGGAATAAACCTACACATGTCTTGAGTGGTACTTTTTGTGTAATTTCACAAAAAATTGTGATTTTTGGGAGAAAAAAAAAAATTTGACAATTTAGATCTAGCACTGAAAAATATCGATTTCTCAATAACAGAGCAATGGCATTTGAGCCCAATTGTATCAATTTAGTTAGTTAGTTATAGTAGAGGGTTTCAATATTCTAAAAAAGAGTCCTACATTTCTTTAGTGTGCAAAATAATGATATATTTTGTAGTGTAAAAGTAGTAAGACTGGGGTCTGGGCTATAATTTGAGAATCGCGATAAAACAAAGTCGCATAAACTTCGAAATTGTGTTTCAAAACTGAATCAAAACTTCCGATTTTCGGTGGAAACGCTTGACCCGGAAGTCAACATTATATCATGACCTTTATTTTTACATGGATATGTGGATTCGAATAGAATCTACGCTGAAATGGAAGATCGGTTCTCAAGCCGCCAGGAGCGGCTTAGCGTAATGACGGCACTTTAGCCGCGCCGCCCCCCCCCCCACGACTCGACGTAGCGAATGAATTAACATGATAATCCTAATCACCGATAGACTCAAACAACGGTAATATGAATCAGCGGTCATATAAAATAGACCCCTAAAATCTTCCAGTCTGAACCCCCACCCCCAAGCCATCCAGAATGTCCAACAGATATGACATATCGTCAAGCATCATGCAGGTTTGAGCCAACCAGAAATAAATCTAAATTCCTTTGCAAGCAATGCGGAAAAACCTAATCGTTACACACAGATGTGGCAAAATGTGGCTATTATTTTGCTGATTCGCTGTAAACTGTACAAAAGCAAGCGTTTCTAGGTAAGCTTTGGAAACTGCATTATCAAGCCAAGATAGGCAAACAAAGCAAACTTACTCATGTCTGAAATGTAAGTGCTGGTGCTGGAGGCCACCTGCAGGATCTGTGCCAGCCTCTCTAGAGCTAAGCTACATGCCTGCTCTTCCAATGCGCTGGGCTGCGGGGAACACACCACCTGGAGCGTGTGTGCGATGTGTGCCAGGTCGCTGGTGCTGATGAGTCCGGGGGAGAGCTGGACGCAAGCTGTGAAGGCGATAGACTGGAGGAGGGCAAGGTGCAGTTTGTCCAGACACTGGAGCAATGCTTCCAAATGGGGCGCACTTATTGTCGATGATGATAATGACGAAGAGGAAGAAGATGAAGAGGACGATGAGGCTGATAAAGAGTCTGTGGAGGAGGCAGTGGCTGTCTTGAGCTGACAGCACACAAGAGGACCCCTGACGCACCAGCCAGTCAGCCCAGGCACGGGAGTGGTGTACGCACTGTGTATGGCTGCCTGGCGTAACGATTCACAGCACAGTGTGTTGTCTTTGTGGACCCAGTCACTCACATATTGGAGAAGGGAAAGAGGAGGCAAGCTGTCAGCCCCTGCAATGGTGAGAGAGAAACAATCACAGGGCAGAAAAACAGATGAACAGAAAAAAAGGAAACAGGAGTTTATATCTATTTCAAAGGAAAATAGACCTATGGAGGTGTAGTACATTATTCACCGCATAAAATATCAAAGAATATAAACAAAATTGTAATCAACACAAACAGACTGACAACATTCCTAGTGTGGCACAACCAAACAATATTTCGATCTGAATATAATGAGCCCTACTCAAGGACACATCACATTGATACGCCATTACTAGTTGTACTGAAATCAGTTGAATTTTAGTTACAAATTAAGGCAGAATCACAATTTCCTCAAATAAATTCTATGAAGTAAATGAATCATTAACACTATCAAGGTACATTACTTGTGTACCAAAAGCTGTCATGGTGTTCACCTCACTTTTCTTTACGACTATATCTCTTCAAAAACAATGCCAGCTCTTATGAAAAATATATTTAGGAAATATGCACAATTTTCTGAAGTCTGATTTTCTTTTTAACTATTTCAGGGACTGTCTTCAAAGAAGCACATACCAGCAAACGAGTAGAGCGAGGTTGCTGACGTGATGAAGTTACAGGCAAACAGGGCACAGATTGAGGGGAGAGAAGAAAATACACTGGACGGATCTGGGTACAACTGGCAGTAGTCACTAACAAGCCTCTGGGTTAACCCTTTCACATCAGGACTCAGACTGTCTCGTTCCTGTTTTTAAAAAAAATAAAGAGAATTCTTTACAAATGCCACATTAACTTTTGGTTCAGTTCCTGCAAAGTAGATTTGTAATCATCAACAAAATCCCCCTTTCAAAATGTTACAGAAGTTAAGAATCAAACATTGCAACTTTTTAATTGTATCATAACTTTCTAGAAACAGTTCTACAAGCTCATGAGGGAAGAACATGAGATAAAAATAGGGTCAAAAGCCAACAAAATGCATTCGAAATTTGTTCTAGATGGCAACCCATTGCCAAGGAGAAAAGTAGTTGTCTTCAGATGACGTTTTAGGCAGTGTTATTATATATATCCTGTTCTTGAATTTAATCGTTTTACATCACTCTTCAAAGCCCACTCATAAAAGAAAGATACATTAAACTACAAAGAAAATATGCCAATTTCTCTTACTTCTTCCCTCTTTCTCACTTGACTTTCCCCCCAATACATAAATACATACATTTAGCAAACAATTCTTACTTGCATCCAGATAGCTGCGCAGAACAAAACAGGGGCACAGCGCACTGACAAGGCCAGAGACACTAGCTTTGTCAGCAGTAGATTAACTCCTGACTCTCCCCGCGCCCCAAACATCAGGTTAAAGATACGGTACTTGCTCTTTTCTGGCGCCTCTGAGAAGCAGGAACATAGCATGTCCAGAAGGTGAAGCTCTTGGACAGAGGTCAGTTTCTGATGATAAAATTGGAAAAAAAAAAAAAGATCATCAAGAATACAATAAGGAAAGATGCTGAAAGGTTGACTCATTTCGAAAGAATGCAGAAGCAGAAAGAAGACCAAAGTTTTGATTCACAAGAGTTTCTTTCAAAAATCATTCTGAAACTATGAACAAAATGATTGAACAAAGAGGGAAAAACTTGTGTATTTTCATTTCATGAATATGAGAGTAGGTCTTTCTTACTTTCTAACTATCTAAAAAGACAGCTTTCTTTAATAAAAATTGTTTTATACTGATGTTGTAATAGTTTCAGTGAAAATACACACAAAAAGCTTGTTGCTAGTAAGGTGTGTGCGTTTCTACTGTCAACACTTATTTTTTTTAAAACCAAGAAGCTCATTAGCAAGAACAGTATTCTCATGTTTCAGTGTTAGCAGACTCCGGGTCTAGATGTAGCTTTCTTGTATTAGATCCTAGGTGTTTGATAATTTCACTTTCCTCATTCCCTATTTTCCCCATAATTTCGAAATAATGTGCAAATTTAAGTAAAAAAGAGGATTTTTTTTTTCCTTTTTAAAAGTTGTTTGGTGTTTGCGTTTTGCGAGAGCATGCAGTCGCCCACAAAATCAATTAAGAATATGTTAATCAATCATTTGCAAGCTAGCAGTTAAGTTAATTACTAGCAAATTCAGTATTAATATGCACATTAAAAACACATTGATTGAGGATAAATCTCCGTACAGAAGAACTAACGCCAGGTGATCAGTGTGACTTACATGAAACAACATATAGGCAAACAGGAATGGCAAATTTGGCCAATTTCTGTGACATCTATGGTATGGCATTGTGCCATAAAACCATGCGTACACGTTATAAGGCAACAAAGGGGTCAAAATCAATTCAATGCTCTTACAAACCTTCTGTGGGCCTCTAAGAGACTTGAAGAGCACAAACTCTTGACATATTTCCACAATGATCTGCTCTGTGTTGGCATTTACGCCAGTGAGGGTTGGGCAGTCTTGAGAGATGAACGAGGTCAGAAAAGTTAGAGCCTCTCGAGTGCAGTCCGGGAAACTGAGGCGAAATAAACGGTTTAAAATGTTGCCCGCCATGGAAGCTGAGACCCTGTAATGAGAGAGGGATGAAAAAGTAAAAATGAGTGATATTAGTGTATAACAAACCACTACTTGACTACTCGTAAAGACAGAAACACACTCTAGCAGAAGTTATTCTCTATCAAAGGTAAAATAATAAATCAAAGTATAGAGATTGATTTTAATCACTTGTACATCCATCGTGAAACTATACATTAAGTATTGTCAGGTAACCAGATTACAATTGATTTTTGTGGGACTGGGTTTAAATAGAGATGATTACTCAATTTTCTGTTTCAGAGGGATTGGGTTTGGAAAGACATGTGTGTAGAGAATTTCATCTAGAACATGATGGATATGCCTTTAAGGCAACAATCAACGCTGGATATGGGTCAGTGATCAACTTGCCCAATGGAATTTTTAAAAAGTCTTTACTTCCAGCGGGTTCTTCTGCTCCAATTTCATTGCCGAACAACAGGCTATCACCAACACAGGAAACTACATCAACTACTTGTTTGACACTAACCCACTTGCTACCACAGACATCGTTATCTTTACAGACAGCCTTTCAACACTAAAGACACTTGAGAGTGGGACTGATGTGAACAAAGATATATTGCACTTGATTTGGAGTCAACATAATTTGATAAGTAGGCACCACATCAGAGTAGTCCTACAATGGATTCCACACTGGGATACCGGGAAATGAAAGAGCTGATGCTGTGGCAAAGAAAGGAGCTAGCCTCCCTCAGCCTGAAATTCCTACGAATTACACCACCTGTTGCCAAATGAACAAATCAAACCTCAAGGAAGAGTGGATGAATGATTGGGCCACAGGTACGACAGGAAGGAGGATGTATAAATAAACCTCAGGTCAAAGATCCAATCAATGAAATGAGGAGGGGAGATCAATCCATAATCTTCCAACTTAGAACACAACATGTACCCCTCAACCAACATCTCAACCGAATTGGAGTAAAGCAGTCTGCTGCCTGCCCACTATGTGACTACCCCTCAGAGACAGTGGAACATGATCTTTTCTTCTGTAGAAAACTAACTGATTTAAGGGGATGTTTTCTTTCCAAGCTACCCCACACATCTAATTGCCTCTACTCCTCAAGACAACAATTAGAACAGACATGCAGGTATTACCGAATGGCATCATGCAGAAGAGTTAACGCTCAGATGCTACTGGATTGCTAACAACAACAACATCTAGAACATAACTGTATATTGGTTGCAAATACTTGATGACCCATTGATCTTGATACAATTAATAAATTATCAAGATCATAAAAAAGCAGGCCCACTGCCTCAATCCTGCCAGTAACTTTAAGGGCCAACCCCATCTTCACACTTAGTCAGTTTTTTTAACCATGTGTGGGAATAACAGTGATAATTTCCAAATATAAAAGCTGTCTCAACCTGGGTTTGTCATGTTATGAAACATGTTTACACAGCAGAAACCGTCAAATCGTGAGGTCCTACGATGGTACCAACTCAGTATAGTATACCATCTCATTGGTTTGTAATTTGTAACAAATAGCACAGTTTGGCACGACACAAAATTCAAAGCATGATCATGATACAGCTGGGCCTTTCCTGTCTAACAAGGGTCTTGCACTACCTTATGGCCTAAATCCAGAAATTTTAACTGAAAGACTGCCTTCCTTTTATAAAATGTTTGAACTTAGAAGACATTATAAAATGAAAATGAATTGAATGATGACTGGTCATTGTCGAAAATACAACAGATGATTAAAAAAAAGCAAGTGGCTACTCTCCGACGTCGCGTCGGTCAACAAGTCGATGGCTATTCTCCAGTGTCACATATAGTTGCATATGTCACTTCTCCACAGCTTTCCATCTCCCCTGTTGGCACATCATGGCCATTATTGTTGCAACTGAGTTCAGTGCCAGATGCGCCTTCTTGCATTTCTGGTTGCCACTGAGGGTTGTTGGCGCTTCTGGTGTTGTCGCCTCTAGTTTTAGTAAGGTTTTACAGCACTCACAACTGCAAGGCCATGTGAGAACCAAGGGGTAGATGTCAACAGAAAAGTCTAAACGGGGAATCAGGCTTAGTCGGCTTACTAGCTTCAACCGAACAAAGTCTGCTTCGACTATCAATGCACCCCAAAAATAGCAGCTCACAAGAGAGTGACAAATAAAAAAAGTAGAGGAAAAATGATGATGGTAAGGAAGAGGAAAGAAAACACAGCACTTCCCCTAACACAAAAATTCCTCCTTCTTCCGTCACTGGAGCTTTCATTGACTAGTGGTTGCGTGTTCACCTATGGACCTATGGTGAATCACATTCTGAAGAAATGTTGACCTTGATGAGGGTTTGTGCAAGGTCATAGGTCTATTACTTTCTCTCTACCGTATCAAAGGACCAGAGCGGTGAGCGCCACTCCGGAGAATAACCACTAGCATAAAAAAGAAATCAAGCAATCTCTAGTTTCGGTCTCAAAATTAATGAAACATCAACAGTAACTTTATATATGGTTTAGGGATAGGGGTAAGGGTTGGGGTTGGATTGCAGACATGCGACTAAATGTAGAACGACGCAAACCAATTTTAAAGGTGGCCATATTGTGTGACGTCAGACCGGGATACCCCTTCGATCACGTAGCTACATCTAAATGTAGCCAATCGTATGGCACCAAAGATTGTGTAGAGAAACTTTGATGGCAAGATGCTTTGGTGCGATATTTTTCCAGGAATACTGGTAATGAAATATGACATGATGCGGTGCTCTGATGATGCTGCTGCTTTTATCTCTTCTGCGCATTTTTATCGTGCCCGCGGCAGGTGGGGGGTAATCTTCCGGCATCTTTACTGCAATTTTTGCGCACTTTATTTTCTTTGCGTTTACCGTGTTTCAATTTCAAGCATCACGATTCACTAGCGGAATTACGAAATGTTATTAAATTAACATACCAGAAACCGTCCTGAGAAACGGTACAACTTAAGAATGTGGTTCCCGTCAATTTAGATTTGGCATCATCCACACAGAGTACTGGATATCGAGACCTGACTTAAATATTTAGAGCACCGATCTTTTATCTGTAGATATGATCTACATTACAAAATGAGCAGTAAAATTTCACTTCTTGTGTTTAACAAGGCAAGTGCCCCCCTGACCTAACAAAAACATGGTAGGGGGGGGGGGGGGGGGGTTTCAAGGGGGCAACCATAATTTGATGTCTGGCAATAATTAGGTTTGATAGACTATCTCTCCATATCGGCACACGCATCAAAAAGTAATTGTTCAGAACCAGAAGTAATCGTCTGTGGGGTCAAAACTAGTATCCCCAAATGAGATCCACATTCTTTAAAAGTAGCAACCAATCAGTGTAGAGCATGGCTGACGGTTTGAAGTACCCGCAAGAGTGAAATTTTACCTAACGAAACACATCGATACGGACAAAAGGTCAGGCCACTGACCCAACATGTCATTCCATGCAGCGTCTCCAAAGATTCTCACGATCTTTGGTATCTCCATGGACATGCGATTAAACGTAGAATGGCGCAAACTATTTTTAGGTATGGCAGCCATCTTGTTCGACGTCAGACCGGGATACCCCTCCGATCACGTGACTACATCTAAATATACTGAACCGCATGGCACCAAAGATGAAAGTGTCTCTTAATCTACCTTTCGCTGTAGGAAGCACAGATGGCCGAATGGACAGCATGTCTGCGTTTGAAGTCATACAATTCCTTTTTGAGCATGGGGATCGAATCCCGGTCCCGGAAGTTGTTGTGTTTTTTTCTCTCTTCTCCTCCTCCCGACTGACCTCCAGTTTGTCCCATAAATTATAATTTGTTGCTTTGTAGTTTTTTATATGGTGGTAGAATCTAGTGATGAAGCATGCAATGGAGGGGGGGGGGGGATCCTCCGGCGTCTTTGCATTTACCGTGTTTCAATTTCAAGCATCAGCGTTCTTACTGTTCTGAGCATCAACGACCTAAGCGATCTTCCATCATGTCCAAGTACTGGGAATTCCGAATGTCATTAACATACACCGAAAACACGTCATTCCATGCAGTACCTCTACGGCCTTCTTAAAATAGTCTGTGGGTATCCCAGGAAGTGATTGCATCACACAGGGCTCCTTATTACGCACCAATTTGTGTATATTACGCATTAAACCTGCAGATTACCCCCTTTAAGTTTTGGTGGTGCGTGAGCTTTACCCTTTATAATTTCATTTCGGGGGTTTGCATGTTATAATACGCTTTAAAACGTAGCTGGTGTGCGTCTGGCAAGCGTCATTTTCCCCCTTCTCTATCCCAAACCCAAGTCAATGATTAATTTTATGCAATACACCCACACACATGCACGACAGTCACCTTCTGTGTCAGAAAAAGTCGACCTACTCTACTTATCAGCTGCTGCTCGCAGTTTCCGGCAATACTGGCCAGCTTCAGCACAGAAGCTCCGCCCACTTTCTGGTCTCTCATTATATTAAAAATATTTGCCGGTGTCGTGCCTTGAGTTTACCCCTGCCATGAGATTTCCCCCATCCTTCTTTAACACACTAGTAAACATGAATTGTTTGCCATCAAAAGTGTGGAAAGACTGGAATGTGAACCCTGGGATAGCTCTATAGAATAATGAATCGGCTTATTTTCCAAACCTGCCTCTCATCCCTGCCCTAAATTTCAAGCATCCTGATTTACCTGAGTCCACGTGTATTCCAATATTTTTTATTTGTTGCGCCGGATTTTTCTACTCTGCCTTCTTTTCTGTTGCGAAAGCACTCGTTAAACTTTTTGTCAGCAGAAACTCGGAGCACTATTTTCCGAATGTCTATGTGGAATTTAGTTTTGACTTGAGCACCAAAAGTTGTGTTGGATCTTTGCTCACACGTGTTATAATTTCAACTATAGTATTGATTTGGTATTCTGACTTAGACATTCTTTTCTCAAGATCTACTTTCGCCAAAACATGCTTTGTCCGAGTTCTGGTTAGTCGGGCCTGTCATCAAGACCTTTCAGAAAACTGTTTCAATCATGCGTTCCCACCACGTGACAGGACTTCGGCATGTGAGTTCTGCATGTGTCGGGGATCGTCCGTTGACGGGGTCAATTTAAGTTCATGCGCACCGGTTTAAAAGCATCTTTCGGGACTTATCCAGGGGGGGAGCGTGTAAAATACTTGGACTAGGAGAGCTTGACATGTTACTTCAGTACTTATTTTTATAGAAATAATAAGACACATACGCCCACGCGCGGGCACACACACACACACACAAACACACACGTGCGCACGCAGAGAGATATACATGGATATAATTTAATGGACACCCCAGGAAATTTTTTAAGTCAGCTTGGCAGTGACCTCTAAGTGATTTGGCATTAATCCCGATTTTTTTCACCTAGTCCCAATTTTTTTCCCCCCCACTGAGATCCTGACTTTTAGATTTCATAGAGTGGCAGGCCTATTTTTCTTTGTGTATTAGTCGGATTTGACCCCTTTTGGTTTGTCAACTGTTGACCGCTCTCACCACCCTCTCACTCTCTCTTTCCCAAGGTAGGGGCAAATGAAAAAGTTCTCGTACTAGATCTAGATTTTACATGATGATGTATTCATCTTCTTCTTTTCGTTCTTCTATTTCTCCATCTTCTTCTTGTTCTCCTCCTCCTCTTCCTCCTCCTCGTCCCCCTGCTTCATCTTCTTCTCCTCCTCCTCCTCGTCCCCCTGCTTCATCTTCTTCTCCTCCCTCCCTCCTCCTCCTTTTTTCTTGTTCTTCTTAGACTCTTCTTCTTCTTCAATCTCTTCCTCCTCCTCCTCCTTTTTCTTCTTCTCCATCTGCTCCTCCTCCTCATTCTTCTTCTTCTTCATTTCTTCTCCTCCCCATCTACACCTCGGATCTCCCTCCTTCTCCTCCTCAATTCTCCTTCTCCTTCTTTCATGAGCAACACAACCCACTGTGAAAAGACGGTCAAACGCGCGAGACTGAAACCGGGAATTCCCAGAGTACCCACAGATTCAGCCAATCGTAGCCCAGTTTACCCCCTGGGTGTAGTCGCATGGGATAGTAGGGACTGCAGAAAGTGAGTAAATTTAGGCTAGTTAATTTGGTTGGCTAATGGCTAATCGCCTTAAATCGGACTGTAAGTAACTTAGTAGAATCTAGAATCTAGTCTAGATCTAGATCTAGATATATATCTATATTTTATATTATATTCTAGATACTAGATCTAGATACTAGATATAGATCTAGATTAGATCTAGATGTAGATATACTGATATAGTAGTAAGTGTAATCGTTGGGGCCAAAACCGGATTATCCCTAGTGCCATTGTAGCAGGGAAAACATTTTTCCAAGAAGTAACAGAGTAAAGCTAAGGGGACAAACCATAGCGTACCACAGGTCACAAGAACAGCAACACTTGGAGAGTCCTTGCACAAAAATAATAGAAAAAGAAACCGGTTGAAGTACACGGCCGTGCATGAGCTACAAAACAACATCCATTTTGTTGAATAAGGGGAAGCGACTCCAATCTCAATGTTCAGCAAATTCTTATTTCGCAATTTAGATCTACGTTACGTTTTCAATGCAATATA
Source organism: Aplysia californica (assembly GCF_000002075.1). Classification (NCBI taxonomy): domain Eukaryota; kingdom Metazoa; phylum Mollusca; class Gastropoda; order Aplysiida; family Aplysiidae; genus Aplysia; species Aplysia californica. Next base: position 11,302 of record NW_004798974.1, on the reverse strand, counting down.
ATAATATTATTATGCTTTCAATTCGTAATTACTAATTAAAACGAATGAACAGGTACAACACAGTGGGGAATCCTCAGGACAGAGGGAAGGCTTCTTTTTCTGATATTATTATAGGGTATTATTGGACATCTCAAAACAGGTTGTTTTAAAAAAATAATCTCAGGCCAATGATTCAATCCTTTTGATTAATTAAGAAGATTTAAAGGTCTATATGGCATCTATATTACTTAATATTGCACTATCGCGACAAAATATTGTAATTGTGTTTACTGCATATACAAAATTCTCCATTCATTGGATATGCAACGTCTCCATTCTATCAATATTGATACTCCTCAATACACCCTCAAAGACAATTTTACGTTTCTTTGATTTCGCACAATTTAGCCTAGCCTAATTTTTTTTCTTGTCCATTCCCCCACTGGTGGATAGAATCCATTGGTCATTTTATATACGTACGTCACTAGCTCTCTCTGGTGTAGGGAATTACATCTTTTCTCTGTTCTTCCTATATAGGCCTAGTGGCGTCCAAAAGAAACTTGAAAATGTTATCGCTCTTCCTCTCGTGTCTATTGTCTCATGTCTCATGCAGTACACCTTAGACACACAACTTACCGGTACCAATAATTTATCAGAGAACAATGCAAGTTTTCGTGTAGGCCTAATTATTATTACATTTTGCTTTCATGACAATCATGTACCATTTTCAAGCAGGGGAAACAATTTAGTTACTACATTTATCCTCACAAATTACATCTTAGTTGTGTCCCTTTGTTAAGGTTTTCAAAGCAAATCGAAGTGACCAATACAATTAGAATTTAAGTTTTATTTGCCGGAGCAGGAGATAACAATATATTAAGTAGAGTCCCCTTAATCCGAACTCAGTTAATCCGAAATCAACGGTCAACTGAAAGAAAAAAAGGTACCCGATTTTATTTTCTTCTGTTCGTGCAAGAGCTCTAAACAGAAAACCGAAGAATATTCGACGGTCCGACAGAAGTCGGTTTAAGTGGATTTCGCGATATGGTAATGTTTTGTTTTCTCTTTTATCCTATGAATAATCTCTGTTAATGACGTATAAACCCAACACTGAGTCAACACTTTGAGATAAGCATGCGTTCATTTTTTATTGCTCTGCAGTTTCTGTATCTTTTCTTTTACCGTAGGCCTACTTGATAAGTGGAGGGTTGACTTAGCCCTGATACGACGTTTAAATTGCTACTTTTCCCTTAATCTGTTTCTGACTTGAATCGATCGGCCTTTGTTGTATCAACTCGATGCAAAGTAGGCCTATAGGTCACCAACTCCCCATATAAAGAAGGCTGAGATACATGTATTTTCTGCTTTTGTTGACAAAACATGGATTGTTGGCTCCTACCTCCTAAACATAAGGGGATAGAAATAATAGCCTTGGAAACTGTGTGATGGAGTGTTTGCTTTATTGGCTGAGTGATTGTAATACTGAAATGATTTCAAATGCTATTGAAATATAAGAAAGTTCTGAGTTGTTTGTAGACTGGTTGCCTCGGATATGAGATAAATATTGTTCTTGTTTGCGAAAAGAAAAAAAATATGTGAGGTGAATTATTGTTTTTCATAGCCACTAAACCCAATCACACCATACACATACGTTTTCCAGAGTTCCTAAATCAGAAGGCCTTTTGAGTAACTAGTCACGGCCTTAAAATTGTAAACTTCTATCTGACTTTTACTTGGACAGTTTTGAATTACTATAAGACCATGAAGTCTGAAATTGAATGTTCTATCTGCTCTGTCAAAATCGAAAGATTATTCAGAGCTGCTATCAAGATATTCAAAGAATTGCATTCAAAATATAAGTTTTCTTTGTAAGCGTAGTGCAAAGGCACCGTGCTTGATGGCATGTAGTTGCAGGGTTTGGGCATGTCTTGCCAGTCGTCACATAAAACGAGAAAAGAGCGTGTACTGAATGTCTCCTTGTGAGGAATAGCGCAGCGTTCGTACGTCGACTACTTTTGCGTTCCCGGCTTTTCTTTCTGGTCGAATGGTCGAGCATTCTTTTTATGATCAATAGTTTCTGAAGAAAGTATGGACTAAGTGTTTGACTTCGGATTAATGAGGGATTTGACACGCCAGTCTGAAGACATTGACATAGTCAAAAGGTACGAGTATAAGAGTGTTTTTGAGGGATCGCTCAATGACGCTATGAGCACTATCGAACTCCATTTAAGTGTGCGCCTTTGTGAGATATTTCTTTTCAATTGTGATGTTGAACTCACGAGCTAGAGCTGAGAGAACATTAGCGAGTGTGGCGTTTTTATTTTGGTAAAAGTATTCACCACTGTACAGCATTATTCTGCCATATGTTTTGGCAAGGGATCGTATGTGTAGTCTACACTGCAAGATGAAAATTCGTCGGAAGTTAGTCCGCCTTCACCCTCATGCCAGACATAACATTTCACGTTCCAGGCTGCCATATTGTAGATAGTAAAGTTAGGCACGGCAAGCTTTGTTCCATAGTACTTAGCGGAGGTCTTGAGCATGGGACACAAAAAGACTCATTAAAAACCCAGGCAGATACACCCACTCTGTCTGATTTTTTCCCTTTGTTTAGGTCTCCAGGGCTATTTTTCATCATTTTATTTCTCTTGCCTCGCTGCCTCTTTGCTTTCTTTGTGAACTACCCATGCACCCTCTGTTACGTTGCCTGTTTAGTACAGTTGAACTCATTCTTGAATAGATCGAGCACCACAGTAGGTCTTCTATTTTCTACACATTTTGTTACATAAAGTCTGTTTACGTCTGTCAAAACTTTAAAACGTTGATTCCAAATACAACTTTGAAGAACTCTGCAATAATGACTGTAAACTTTTGGGAAGCAATAGAAATTGTTTATTCAAGAATATTTTGGACTCTGCTGCTCTGTCAGTGTGTGAAGTTGACCTTAATGATTAATTGTTGTTGTTTTTTGTTGGTCAATTAGGTTTGACACCTGGCAAACCTAAATTAACTACTTCACTGTTAATCTCAGGCTGTTCTTTCTGCTTATAAACCCAAGACTATAAAGAAATTATGGTTGATGAGAATGAACCGTGTGATAATGTAACGATGAGAAGCATCTTTCCCTTTCATGGGCCGTGATGTAAAAGCGCATCAGAAATTCACCCTCTCCCACTCACCACAGGGGTCCCACTCAAAATCTTAACAATTCAATAAATTATTACCACTTTGACTACATCAGCAGACCCAAATGTGAACATATTTTCGGCACATCTAAGAGACAACAGCATAATTAATATCTCCTAGACACATACTTTTGTCACTGGACTGCGTGCCCATGCAGGTGGTCATAAAGGTCTGTGCTGCCTAGCAGAGCGTAGCTTGTGATCTTGGAGCACATGTAATTTGACGTCCTTCGGGCGTGGCGTTTTGCTTAATTTTCTTGTTTTTTTCAACATTCAGAATCTGAAATTCGACAATATATTTCTTGAGCACATGCAACCGATACCACAAATTAACTAACACAATAAAACATATTTTCAAAATATTTGGCTTGTTACATTGTATCATCTGGCCGACAAATTTTTGACGTTCATCCTGAAAGACAATGATATCCCTGATGCTAACGTAGATATCCTAATTAAAGCTTGCGATCATTTGTAATTTTCGTTTTTGTGCCAGAAACATGAAACCTCACTGTAGAGTTACGGTAAGCAGATAGTACTTACACGTATTATTATGTACCGTAGCAACAATACAAATCGAGTTACTCTCCAGGAGGGCATTTCAGACAAGGACTCCCCCACGAACGGATACGCGAGTCACATTGTACTTAAACTGTCGTACGCACGCACCTCATAACTTGTTGTGTCGAGTAAGTCGTTACACTTTCTAAACTCAAAGCGCTGATCTGCGTGGTGGGTAACAATGAGATCCTAACAGGCCCGAAACAGTTTGTTTGCTTGTTTGAATAAGAGAAGCACATAGAAGCAATAAAGGCCATTTTGTGCAGGGATAATGTACGACAGACAGACAGAAAGAAACAACAAAGGGCAAGTTAAGTAATAGGATCTGCCAGAGGCACCCTCTAACCAAGACTGTGAGTCCCAGTATAATATTGTAACATTAATTATAGAGCTGTAAGAACAGAGCTGTAAACTAAACTGAAACGATTCGACAGACCAGTAATTAATGTAATTTGTTAAGATGTGTTCTTCAGCTTCAGATTCGTGTGCATGCATAATAACATGCTGGTATTCTTATGCCCCCCCCCCCCTTAAATGATTTAGGTCTGTACAGAAACAAAACAGTTCGCCATTGACAACTTAAGCCACAGTTATGAGAGCAACAGAAATAACCAACACTTACTGAATCAATAACCACACCCAAATATACATTCGTACGCAATGAGATGTGCAAATAAAAGCAAAATGATGTCATCCAACCCCCCCTCCCGCCCTAAAGACGAACTAACAGCCTGTTAGCTTGAGGAATCTTTGTGTCTCAAGGTAAGTAAGACTCCTAATCCTGGACAGGTGGGTATCAACGGAAATAAATGTCCACGGCAAGCGCTGAGAGCGCGACATTGTCGAAATATCGTGGAATTGGCCACCTTTTGATCGGAGAGAAGTGGGTAAAAACTTTGCTTTCGGAACCAGTTTTGCAAAAGCCTGAAATACTTTAGGAAAATTATCAGTTATAATAAACACCATGTTGGCTTTTAAAAAAAAAACTCGAGGTAGTATTTAAATTTTGGACATACGTGAGGCGTGCTGACAAAATTGGTTACTTATGGCAATCCACAAATGGAGATGTTGGCAAAAAAATCGACACTAGGGTCAAATTTGTAGATTTTCTGTTAATGCCATATTCATTAAGTATAACATTTCTGTTATTATTTCATACTTAAAAATTATAAAAACTTCACCTATAAGCGTGGTGTATCTATTTCCATAAGGCTCGAATCTGAGAAGTAACTCATTTTGTCAGCACGATTCACATATTATTTCACTGCTCTTCTAGAGCCATTGTCTCTGGCTAGGTGCACATATCTTGACCTTTTCGTAGCGTTTGGATTGGGGGGGAGTGGAGAGGAGGGTGTTAGTGGTGGCGATGGTAGAAATAGTGATAGGCTTTGTGCAGTCAAATAATAATTTCATTGGGATTTCTCTTAAAAAGCAATGAACGAATAAAGATGCAAAGAATCCATGTTTTCCCTGTTTTACGGATGCTTCCACTCTACAAGCTATAATAACAGCTAATGATATTAAATACCGGGACGCTGTAAATGTAATTACAAAATGGTGTGATAACCACTTCCCTCTACTAAATGTAAAAAAGGACAAAATAATTAATAATTAATAATAGACTTTAGAGTTTAAAAAGATCAATTGCAACCACTATTAAATTATTAAAGATGAGGAGGTGGAGGGGGTAAGCTCTTACAAGTATCTTGGAATAACAATTGATAAAATGCTTGACTGGCTTCCCCACGCTGCTCTTGAGCGTACAAAAAAGTAAATGAAAGAATGTTCCTTTAAGGAAATTAAGAAGGTTTCGTGTGGATAATAAGATTATGTCCCTTTTATACAATTCTTCGCTTGAAAGTGTGCTATTATTTTGTATTTGCTGCTGGGCTGGGAATTGTGCGGTGAAAGATAAAGAAAAAATCGACAGAACCACTTAGAAACATTATAAACGACACATGACACCTCCTTTCCACGCAAATTCTCAGTTCACGCAGCGGCACAATATGTACCTCTAAAAACAAAGAAAAATATAAAAGAGGTTTTTTTAAAGCAGAATAAGCATCAATGTGTATTGCTCTTTCGAATATCTGTCTATATAACTCTAAAGGTCTTGTAATTAAATTCCTGCCTGTGGTTGAATGACGCATTTGATGTGATATGTACATTGTTGTCAGCTTTACTTCTCTTTGCATATTGAATTTTAATGAGAGTAATATATCATTTAAATTTTTAATGTATAGCTGAGTCATACGGGGTAGGAATCCACGGTGACTCATGGTCAGGCCCACAATTGGTACATTATACTCTCCTTACTTTAAAAATGAACTGACGAGTCCCCCTGGATATTAAGAGGTCTTTTCACTTACATAATAGTATGGGGAGCAAACCGTAACTGACTTTTTTGACCAGTCACAGTGATCTCATCATAATTTGATGAAGCATGCGTCTTCACTTATCCAATTTGAGTCTCAAAATCTAGGTCAATTCCATAGCTCATTTCCTTGACATGCTCAATTATTTTAGCTTTCAATTATTTTAGCTTTCCATCTGTGACCCATGAATGGTGTCGGTTGCCTTGCAGATAGGTTACCGGACTCATAGTCGTGAGATTGCGAGTTCGGGGTTAGAGCCACAGCCCGGTTCGACGTTGTGTCCTTGAGAAAGGCACTTAACACGAATTTCCCATAATTTCGCTGTTATTTCACAAACTCGGAGGTCCCGCCTCTTAAATAACATAATAGTGTAGATATGTGCGTTAAACATAATATTATACCATTTCACCCTACCAAGTGACCGAGTTCCCCGCTCATTTCGCGATACATCATTGTGTTGTGACCTTCAACATGTTTTTCTTGAGCTCCATGGTGTCGAACAGAAATTAATTATACTGCACAAAGTATTAATACCCTTGATCATATAGCCTTCAAGAAAAACGGTCGGCAGGGGGCTGGAATCATTAGTGGAAGAATGAGGTCGTATGGGAAGGGAGGTAACAGGTTGTTGTGGTTGTTATTGTTGTTGCAGATGTTATTGTTGTTCGTGTTGCTATTTCTTTGTTGATTATTTCTCTTTGATTGTTTCTTTGATTGTTTCAATAGCTGTTATTGATGATGATGATGATGATGATGATGATGATGATGATGATGATGATGATGATGATGATGATGATGATCATGATGAAGATCATGATGATGATGATGATGATGATGATGATGATGATGATGATGATGATGATGATCATGGTGATGATCATGGTATGCTAGTTTTTCTTTTTCACATACACACAAACACATAGACACACAGGCACACTACAGACACACACATACGCATACAAATACTGACACTCACACACATACACAATCTCACAGACACATAGGTACACACACACATACACACACATACACACACATACACACATACACACATACAAACACTGGGGTTTCTCGTGGTCTAAAGATTAAAGTGTTCGCCTCTCCTTCAATAGGTCCTGGGTTCGACTCCGAACAGCGACGGCCTTGAACATCCTTTCCAGCTGTCTAACTACGTTCTGTCGTCCGCTTTCGTCTCCACTTTCTGCCCCCACCCCTCACCTCCAATGCCATCTCCTCTGGGCTCCTAACTCTTTCTGCAGACTTTCTACAGCTTCTCCATTGCCCCTTCTTACTGCTGCTGTCTTTCAGCCACAACCCTGATCTTGCGGTAGGTAAGACCAACACCTAACCTTCTCGGACAATAGCGAAAAATCTTTGAGGCCTTGTGTGCAAGTTAAACTCGTTAAAGATCCATTGGTAGTCCAAAATCGATAAGAGTAGGCTTCGGCAATCACCCGGTAAATTCAAAATTTCGTTCCAACGGAAAATGTTTGGCGTGTGCCGCGCGCTCATAATATGACCTTTTGCAGTTACGAACCCCGTTAAACACTCGCTAGCACCATAAAAAAATACACACACAAACACACACACACACACACACACACACACACACACACACACACACACACCGAG
>NW_004798974.1:0-1091 GCF_000002075.1 Aplysia californica | reverse complement strand
CCCTCCCTCCCTCCCCCCTCTCTCTCTCTCTCTCTTTCTCTCTCTCTCTCTCTCTCTCTCTCTCTCTCTTCCCCTCTCTCTAAGCTTTTAACCAACTTCCTCAATCAGCTGAGATGTCCGTTCTGACATTGTTCTAACCATGAGCCCTATATGCATGCCTGTATTGTTGTATGGAACATGAAGTCGCGTTTTCCATTCCAACTCAACCAGGAACCTTTTGACACAGATTGGATCGTTCAGGAGGTGGGCGTCCTCGAGACTGCCAGAGCTAACCCAGGCCGAGTGAATGAGAGGAAGTACTCAACAAAACAACGTCTTCACGGGGTAATTCAACGTACATCTTTTGTGAGCAATGTCGAAGAGTACAACCATTACACCACTCAGGTCTCTCACAGTGATCTGTCAAATGAAAAAGCTATTACATTTTCGTTTTTCGATTTATAAAAGTAGGCTTTAAAAAATAATTATGTAGATATTTTTACACACATTTTAGACCATTCTGGGGCGCAATATTCGAGAGGGATACAACATCCCAGCAGAAAAACCGAGGTACTCGACAGAAAATTTCCCCACTAGTTAATCCAACTCCAGTCTCCAGCGTGTGAAGGCGAAAAGTCTAACCGCTAAACGGGGGCTCTGTGGTCTAGAGGTTGCAGTGTTCGCCTCTCATTCAATAGGTCCCGTTTTCGAAACCGAACAGGGACGAATTTTTTTTCTCTAAAATGTTCTACTTTCACCTTATTTCCTGATCTCTAACCATGTTCTGTTGTCTTCTGTCGTCTCCACTTTCTGCCCCTCATCCCCCTCAAAGCCTTTGCTGCCTCCTCTGGGCACCTGACTGTCTGCAACCTTTTTATTGTTACCCCTTGGCTAGTCCTTACTGCTGTCTTTCAGCCACACACCTGATCTTATGGTAGGTAAGATCTAAATCTAATACCTAGTCTTCTCGGATAAGAGCGAAAAATCTCGGAGGTTCTGTGTGCAAAATATAGAGCACGTTAAAGATCCCTTGGTTGTCCAAAATCTCTCTCTCTCTCTCTCTCTCTCTCTCTCTCTCTCTCTCTCTTTCTCTCTTTCTCTCTTTGTCTATC
>NW_004798973.1:41805-46780 GCF_000002075.1 Aplysia californica | reverse complement strand
TCTCTCTCTCTCTCTCTCTCTCTCTCTCTCTCTCTTTCTCCCCCTCAATTTTCCATAACCCGTGGCCTCGCAGTAAGTGAAGTGAAAACCTGCGAGCGTTGACAAAAAGTCGTAACCTCAATGAATGAACTTTAATTTCTCCGTTGACCTCACAAACTTCGACCTCTCAACCACAGCCCTGTTTGGAATCATTCTTATCGAGAGGGGAGGGGAGGGCGGGGTCTATTTCAGGTAGCAACGTTGCCAGCCTTGCGCTATCTATCTATCTGCTGATTTCAAGCCAAGCGTGTTCGTTCATGTGTTGAAATGTTTACCAAAAAAACCCAAAAAAACTTACACCTGAATAAATGTTTGCCCAAAAAAAGTAACGAAAAAGAAAAACCAAAACTTTGGAGATAAGGAAACACAATGTTGTAAAGAGAACAGACGCCTTTTTGTAAGGCATAATTCATATTTAAGAAGGGGGGGGGGGGCGTTTTTTAGAAAACAGGCTGAAATGAAGTGTTTGTCACGTGATGAGGAAAGGTTATCCAAAACTAATGGTTTTCTCCATATTATAGTATTTCATTGAACTCTTTGGATTTTCATAGAAGTCTTGGTGGAAGCAAACTACAGATAACAGCTTATGACGAATATACGAAAGCGAAAGGCAAATTTCATTGGACACACAATGCGGAAATTAAAGAAGCACTGGAGAATAATATTGTAACAAGAGGCAAGTTTGATGGAAAGAGAGGCAGAGGCAGACAGAGGGAAGTGGCGTCGGTAGCCTAGTGGTCAGGCTACCGGACTCGTAATCGTGAAATTGCGGGTTCGGGGGTTCGAGCCTCAGCTCGGTCCGACGTTGTGTTCTTTGGAAAGGCACTTTACACGAACTTCCCACTTGGCTCGGTCCTATCGGAGACGGACGTTAAACTAAGAGGTCCCGCCCCTTTAATAACCTAAAAGTGTTGAGAGGGACGTTAAACCCATACCATTTCACCATTTTTTTTTCACCAGACAGAGGGAAAATATACTGGACAAGTTGACAACATGGGAGGGAACAGCAAGAACCAAAAAAAACACTATTGCTAAAACACGAGACAGAGGGAAGTGGAGGTCCATGATCGCCCACGCCAGTTGGCAAGGCACCGGATGATGTTGATTGAACTTCATCGGCGTCTGAGGTGCAGCGGTTTAGCACGCCGCTGTCGAAAAACAGAAGACCTGAGTTCGATCCTCACGTGGGGATATTTTTTATCAAGTATTTCAGTCTTTCTGCTGGGGCGTTGTATCCCTCTTAGCTCTGATTGGCCCTGACAGGCAGGGGGCTCTCGTGGCCTAGAGGTTAAGGTGTTGGCCTCTCATTCAAAAGGTCCCGGGTTCGAATCCGGGTAGTGACCGAAACATTTTCTTCTCTAAATTTGTCTCCTTTCACCTCATTTCCTGCTCTCTAGCAATGTTCTGTCGTCTGCTTTCGTCTCCTCTTTCTGCCCCCACCCCCTGACCTCCTTTGCCCCTTCCTCTGGGCTCCTGACTCTTTCTGCAGCCTTTCTACTACTACTCCTTCGCTTCTTCTTACTGCTGTTTTTCATCCACACACCTGATCTTCTGGTAGGAAAGATCTACACCTAACTTTCTCGGACAAGGGCGAAAAATATCGGAGGGCTCGTGTGCAAGTTGCGCACGTTAAAGATCCCTTGGTGGTCTAAAATCGATAAGAGCAGGCTTCGGCCGCCATCAGGACAAAATTCAAAATTTCCAACCAACTGAAAATGTTAGGTGTGTCCCGCGCGCTCTTATGACCTTATGCAGTTGCGAGCGCCGTAAAACACTTTACAAAAACAAACAAACCTTGACAGGCAGGATAGGAAATATCGTCTTAATAAATGGTATAATTTGTGTCGACACTTTCATTACATTTTGTTACGATAGATCAAATCCTTACAATTGCAACCCGCCAAGTGGCCGTGTTGCAAGTGAACCCTGGCACACAAAAAATGCCAAGCATAATGTGAGACAACGTGGTAAAATCAGGCGCTTGTCAAAAAAAATTAAATTGAAAAAGGGATATTTTCATGTGCGCTGGGCAATTTCTTTTTCTTTTTTTTTTTTGGTCTCAACAACACTTTAAAAAAAATTATTTGACTGTTTCAGATAGATAGGTGTGTGTGGTTTTTAAAAAATCAAAATCAAGACAAATGAACCATCTTTAAGGCGATACCAATAACTTCTCATACCCAAAAACTGACAAGCGGCTGATTCTACGGCTTTGTGACACATAATTATATGGTCGCTTTTAAGGACAAGCGGGCTGACCAAGATTTCGGGAATTTCCAGAAATTTGACCTACACCAAAAGTAGGCATTGCTCTACCTTTAGGAGAAGTTTGGTTTCATTGATGTGTATATTTGTTTGGTTATAGAGAAAACTCTCCTTGTATTTTTAAAAAAGTTAATATGGATCCACAAACTTAAACTTCGATTTTCTCAAAACATCATTTCTTGGGATAGCCCCCTTGTGCTAAAAAGCGACCATATTCTATCGGTGACACGTCAGCGTTTCTGTGGGTGATCACTGGGGTGTGTCCTTGAGCCAGACTCGTTAATCCTCGTCCAAAAACCAGGGGCTACCCGTTGACCTAGATGTACGGGCCAGAAACAAGTGCAGTAGGAAATCGTCAAAGACGGTCACCCAATTTCTGAGGACAAAAATGGTTGTCTTGGACAGGTGGGCGTCCTGAGAAATGTCATGGTAATATTCAGAACCCCCCCCCCCCCCCCCCCAAAGAAACTACAACAAATGAAATGAAAGCGTGGGCAGTGGCCGTTTGAACAGTTGATTGTCTTACCTGTCCCCGTGGTTTTATGCTCCCCGCATAATTTAGCAAAATTTGATCAATTTTTTTCATCATTTCGGATTATTTTCCTTTAACATTCTTTGTTAAAATTAACAGAATCGCATAATTTCGAATTTTTGGGCTCAGTTTGCATCATTTCAGAATTTTTCTTGCATAAGACGATGGGGACAGTCTTACACGGGTGGTCGTTGGTGCAGCAGGTATGAACCCTATTTGCTCGACAGGTGGGACCACTTTCTGCACTATCGTAAGCAATTCTTCTTCGGATAATATAGGTTTGTTTGTGAGTGCAAGCATATTATTAAAGATCTATCGTATCTTTACATCAGATCAGGATGATGAATGAAGTCTTCTTCTTCTTCTTCTTCTTCTTCTTCTTCTTCTTCTTCTTCTTCTTCTTCTGCTTCTTCTGCTTCTTCTTCTTCTGCTTCTTCTTCTTCTGCTTCTTCTTCTTCTTCTTGATATTATTATTATTATTATTATTATTATTATTGTTATTATTATCATTATCGTTGTTATTATCTCACTGTGTCTGATATTTACATTAAAACAGTTTTATAGTTGCGTGTTACCTTTGGGGGTCAGAGTTCACACAAGATCGTGTGTGACTGTGCAGTGGAATGATTCTGCTGTTGCTGTTGCTGCTGCTGCTGCTGCTTCTGCTGTTGCTGCTGTTTGCAGTTTGCAGACGTCATGGTTAGATTGTGGCATTACGTCTCTCAATCTTAGTCCTTTCTTTTCTCTCACTCATGTGAAAGTAAAAGGCATAGACTCAGCCCGGCTCGGCTTTCATGACCGTGTGACTGTGTGGAGTGGGCTTTACACTGGCGTCACTTCCAGGGCAGGATTATATTTATATTATTCTTGTAGCCGGGTGTCGCGTGTGTGTGTGCGTGTGTGTGTTTCGTTGTGTTGTGTCGTACAACGCGGTCGTTGGCCCAGACGCCAGACGTACGCGGATGTTTACACATGGACTTGCTCGCTTCTGAAGAATAACGTGTTGACGTCGAAATCCTCGTGATAGATGTCAGATGTGTGTAGTGTAGAGTGTAGATTCTCGGTGGCACATTCGTTTCATTCAATTGTTCTTGTTGCATTTTACTTTTCAACGCGTTTCTGGCGCACAAACTCTGGTACGCCAATGTAAATGCATTTCTTTTCTGGCAAGCACATCCTCAATTCAACGCATAATTTGTGGTAAACTCATAATTTCTGGTCCACTCGTTTAAGTGGATTTCTGTTAAGCTCATTCAACGCGTAATTTGTGGTGAATACATTACTGGCGCTCGCAATACCGGTACGCTTGATAATGTGCTGATGCTGAGTTCCTAGTAGATGTGTGTTGGGTTTTTTCCCCCAGCAATAACATTGATATATATGAGTTTTGTGATGGTTTCCTGGAGGTAGATTCTACGTTTCTTTTTCCAGTACGCAAGTTTCAACTAATTTGTGGTCGGCACATAAAAAATGTATGAAACGTTCATTTAAAATATATGATACGTTCAGTTAAATGCATTTCTGGTAGGCACGTTTATGATGCGTTCGTTTAAATGCATTTGTGGAACCCTCATTCAACATATTTGTGGTTATGCTCATTTATGGTATGTGCGTCCGTTTAAATGATATATTTGTGGTACGATGTACATTTTGTCCATGCGTGTGTTTCTGATGTCGTGATGTGTTTTTAAATTTCATAAGTTTCTGCTTGATGCGGATTTGTTTTGAATACAGTTGGGGGGGTTTTTCCTCCCTCAACCCTATCCGTACGTCGTGTTTTACTATAGTATCCATACGACGTGGGGAACTCTGTGCCACCACTTTCCAAAGAGGACTTTTACTAGTTTATCCGATCCGCCCGCTTTGCATAGCAGTCAGCAGTCTGTCAAAATGATTTTTTTTTAAATAATGAAATTTTCAAAAAGGTGTTCGTACTAGAAGTATTCTAAAATGTGAAGAATACAATCCTGGGAGTACAAAACAACCCCAGGACATACGGATAAGGTTAATTAAAACAAATTTTTCCCTGTGAAATGTTTTGTTGATGGTGTATACAGGGGCGAAGGCTGACTTGTTTGACAGGGTAATCAAAGTGAAACGGGATCAGATATGGCCTGTAGATATGACACAAGAATCTTA
>NW_004798973.1:39623-41106 GCF_000002075.1 Aplysia californica | reverse complement strand
TTATGGATGAATTTGACAGCGACAATGTTTCAAAATTAGGAAGGGAAGCAGTGATTATTTGATTATATCGACGCTTCGCCCCTGGGTGTATACGTCTTCCACGCATGGCGTCACGGCGACCAAAGTAATGTGTCCCCATGGGAAGCAGAAACCCGGGATGTGTGTACTTAGTCAAGAAAGTTCGAAATCAGAAGGGGGAGGGGGGGGCTAAAGTTTACTTGTACTTTTAATTTTACATTCCAGGAATACTTTTGACCGTGGAAGATTACGATTTGTCAGGGATGTGCCTCTTGGTGGTTTTCTAGAGAGTGAGTTCACGCGGGTCTTGGGGGAAGGGAACACTTTTAGCACGCTTTTCTGTCCGGTGAATTATAATGTCGTGCAAGCTGTGGCGTACAGTGAATTATATACTCAACCAAGATGTTTTCTCAGATTTAATCTAAATTATAAAATAATATAATATTTATGTGTGTATTTTTTTCTTTTTCTAATTCTACCGATGTGTCTCATATAAGAGATTCCTCTGAAGCCCGCCTCCAAAAAGGTCTTATAGGACCTTACATTTGACAAACAGGGTGAAAACATTTATTTCCTTTGAGCGGGTTTGTGAGGATTTGGACATTGAGAATTCTCTACAAAATTTACTTCTTTTAAAGAATGTAAGACAAGAGATGAATGTGTGACATACATCCACACCTGCTTCAACGACCATCTGTCCAAGACAACGACATACACCTACCATCCCTCTCCCCGCCTCCAAAACACAAACAAAAAAGAAAAAAGAACAAAACAATTATAAAAAATTGACCCTAAATATTTACTTTAGTTTTAATGAAGAGCTTGAATGAGACGTAAATAAACTAAAACAAAACGATGGAGCATCAAAGACAGGGACCACACGACTGTCACCGGACACCTTCCAGCCACCCGTGACAAATCTATCAGGATATATTTACGTAAACAAACCTGATCTGTTGTGATCTGCTACACATGCTCACGTGACCTGGATTATATGACAAGTTTGGAATAGCACCATGAAAGAAGGTAAACAACTTGTTCTTTTCTTTTGCTCTTTCTATTGTTGTGTGTGTGTGGGGGGGGGGGTCCGTGGCTCATTTCTATCAAACTGACCCCAAAAGGGGAGCATGAAAGTTATTACATACATGATTAATGTATTGTAACATATTAAGTTATTTGCGTAGTTTCTCGTGATTTGTTTATCTTGTCGTCTAGTTTATTTTGCCCAGGGGGGAATGCTTGAGACTCTTTACTTTTCAAGACCGTAGGAAAGGCAGTAGTGTTCATGGCAAAGCACACGCACCCTGTGGGCATGTTGATGATGTTAATATTATTAATGTATCGTATTCTATTTTTCTGTCGTGTTATATTGTGAGGTGCGAGGGAGAGGGGGGAGGAGGAGGGGGAGAAGGAGGAAGAAGGAAGAGGAAGAAGAAGAAGAAGAAGAAGAAGAAGAAGAAGAAGA
>NW_004798973.1:34851-36344 GCF_000002075.1 Aplysia californica | reverse complement strand
ACAGAGAGAGACAGAGAGAGAGGGGGGAGGGGGGGGGCTGGTTGAAATAAAATTTCCAAAGAAGAATTGTAGCCTTAATAAAATAATCACTATAAATAAAATTGTAAAGACGAAATTGTTGAGAACAGCTTTAAGTGCAAAAGGCTATTCCCAGGGGAGCCAACAATGACAGACCGTCTTACAGAGGTAGTAGTAGTAGATAACATTAATTGTATAGCGCAAATCTATGTTCAATGGTTCAATAGCAAGCTTTGTGCCGTCACAGAATTCTTCCACTGGCAAATTCAATGGCGCCAAATGTACCTGACTACCTGACCCTGGCCGCTGACTCGTGACGTCGGCCTTCAGCACACTGGCGACATCACGCGATCCTGTCCGAGGCATCATGCAAGAACCGTGCAACTAACTGCTTTATTTAATGTTAATAATGATTTTTTAAATGTTTTTTAAGTAGAGGTTTTACGGCGCTCGTAACTGCCTAAAAGGTCATATGACTGCCAGAAGATTAGAGGTGTTCACAAGAGAGTAAAAAAACATAAAAAAAGAAGGAGGGGAGAAAAGGACGATAGATGTTTGATAGGAAAGAAGAAGCAAACCACAGCAGAGCATCCGCCAACCACCCACATCGTTAATTACGATAATAGATAGCATTTGTCTGCCTTTGAGTTACAACGTTCTTCTATCTGACATGTTTGGCTTTTGGAGCCATCTACTTAGACAATGGGGTCAGAAACCTAATGTTCTATCTGTCTGCTCTATCAACATCGTATGGGGTGCCCACTACTGTTGGATCGGGCCGATTGCCCGACTCGGTCGCCTGAAACTGAAAACAAACACGTTTTTTTAAAATACGGGGTGCCCACTACGGCTGTGATCGGTCGATCGGGCCGATCGCCCGACTCGGTCCCCTCAAAAACAAACACGTTTGTTTTTTATACGGGGTGTCCACTACGCTGTGATCGGTCGATCGTTTAGGCGACCGAATCGGGCGATCGGCCCATCCGTAGTGGGCACCCCGTATAAGATTATTCGAGTCACTCTCAAGATATTCAAAGCATTGCATTTAGGAACAACTTGACATGATGTGAAACTCAAAATCTTTGACGTCAAATTTGTAAAAACTAGGTACTGAGCAGATACAAATTTGTAATTCAAAGTTAACGAATTCTATAGCACAAATCCCCTCTCAACAGCAAGCTCTATGCGCGTCACAATCTAAACTATTACCCCAGCAGACCTGAGAGCATTCTGAAACACCCTCAACTTCCTGGGAAGCACACAGTGCAAGCTGTCATTTTATAGGTGCTAAAACACTAACATACTGACGAGGGTATTCATACTTTTTGGGACAGGCAACCTTACTCCTCCCACACCCTCCCCGCATCCCCTTTTCTTTCCTTATTTTCATCTAAATTATGATGAGTTGAGTGGACGCGCTGCTTGTTGTTGTTGTTGTTGTTGTTGTTGTTGTTGTTGTTGTTGTTGTTGTTGTT
>NW_004798973.1:32612-33757 GCF_000002075.1 Aplysia californica | reverse complement strand
TCACAGCAGGACTTGAAACTTTTCCAAGCTTCACTACTTTTGACTTGCCTGGATGTATACGTAGGCCAACACTCCTTGATAGGCTGTTGAGTTCCTTATATACATGTATACATGTATAATATTACGTAGTTACACGGTTGGAGCGTCACACCATCAGTGTGTGACTAATCCCACTGGTGACCTATTTGGTCCGAGCTGCTACCTTTTCCCTGTTGTATGTATATTAGCTTAGCCGTCATGAATACATTCTGTGGGTGGTGGGCAGGTGCTCGACTAGCGTGGTTTGCTTACTTCTTTCTTTCTTATGAAACATCTATCGTCCTTATCTCCCCTTTTTCTTTTTTATGTTTGTTACTCTCTTGTAACACCTATAATCTTCTGGCGCTCATATGACCGTGTGCAGTTGCGAGCGCCGTAAAACCTCTACTAAAACTAAAAACTAAAACATCTGTCTGATATGCTTGGGTGTTTGGCGAATATTTTGTGGTGGTTTGCTCCTTCTATTCTGTCAAACATCGATCGTCCTTATCTCTACCCCTCCCCCCCTCCTTTAATTGTGTGTTTATTACTCTCTTGTAACACCTCTACTCTTTGGAACTTCCATGACCTAATTGTGTTGCAAGTGCCGTAAAGCCCTTACTTAAACAGAGTAGGCCTATAGTCGAGCCTACTCTAACGGCCACCTGTATGGGACAATCACCCAAGTAGACTGCCACTTCCCATTTCCTCCCTTGCAAATTGGGGGTGGGTGGTTGGCGGGGACTGTGGTGTGGTTTGCTCCTTCTTTCCTATCAAACATTTATCGTCCTTATCTGATCTCTCCTCCTTCTTTTTTATGTTTGTTACTCTCTTGTAACACCTGTGATTTTCTGGCGCTCATATGACCTTGTTGTGTTGCAAGTGCCGTAAAACTCTTATTAAAACCCCCTAAAAGCAAATTGGGGTGGGGGTTGTGGGTGGTTGGTGGGTGCTCTGGTGTGGTTTGCTTCTTCTTTCCTATCAAACATCTACCATTCGTATCTCCCCTTCTTATTTTTTATGTTTATTACTCTCTTGTAACACCTCTAATCTTCTGGCGCTCATATGATCTCATGCAGTTGCAAGCGCCGTAAAATTCTTACTAAAACTTAAAAAGCAATTTGGGG
>NW_004798973.1:27798-29600 GCF_000002075.1 Aplysia californica | reverse complement strand
AGAGAGAGAAAGAAAGAGAGAGAGGGAGAGAGGGAGAGAGAGAGAGAGAGAGAGAGAGAGAGAGAGAGAGAGAGAGAGAGAGGGGGAGCGAAATACAATAGGAGACAAGAAATAAGGTGGATTAGACTTGTAATGAGAATCGGGCCACAATAACCAGCCTTAAGCCCTGTAATATGAGATTTAATGGCTTCAAAACGAAAGGAAGATTAAGAAAATGATGATCGATAAAGTCAAAGATTCTTAACTAATAAAGAACTTTTGGTAACCCTATAGTCCTGAACTTCTCTAGTCAAGCTAGTAATGATTGTGGCTGTAATTTCTTGCAGGCGGTTTAGAAAAAGTGTACACCGCTTTTGCTTGAAATATAAGAAGATAACGATATTTAATGTTTCAGAGATATACATGTGGAATGTTTTTCAAAGACAATAAATGATTGGACAATTACATTACAAATTCCCGACTAGGTTTGATTTGGGCAGCCAGCCTCCTATGAGGGAAGTGTAGACGGCTGGGCGGGTGCTCTGGTGTGGTTTGCTCCTTCTTTCCCATAAAACAACTATCGTCCTTATCTCTCCTCCTTCTTTTTTCTTTTTTTTTTTTTTAATTACTCTCTTGTAACACACCTATTCTTCCGCACTTATATGACCTTATTGTGTTGCAAGTGCCTTAAAACTCTTACTAAAACTATTTTAAAAAGACAGCTTGCCAGCGAGAAATGAGAACCTGTGAGTGAGGTTTACGCATCTGAGGCTGTAAGGGTAACACCTCTAAACTTCGGCACTTATATTAACTTTTTTTTTTTTTAATAATTTTAGTAGAAGTTTTACGGCGCTCGCAACTGCATAAGGCCAGGTCATATGAGCGCCATATGACCTTATTGTGTTGCAAGTGCCGTAAAACTCTTACTAAAACAAACGTGATGACGTAGTCACTACACCAGGGCAGACGATAAGCGGTTGACCACCACTGACCACCACTCACTGACCGGCCAGACGGTCAACGCCCATTACCTCGGCCATTGACCTGTCACTGTCAGTAGGACAGCTGGGCGAAGATTCGATTCCGGAACCGATTTCCACGATCAATGCTGTGGAAGAAAAGTTCCGACTCCTTTTTATGTAAACCAGCGGTTACCAGTTACTTTAATCATTAAAATCTTCCTTTAAAAAAAAGAAGCTGTTTGAAAATAATAAAAGTTGATGCTTCGTAGTGTTCCGAAATCAAGGTTATATTAAATCCTGAAGATGCTTGGAGCCAACCAGGAAACCACTGAAAGAAATCACATCTTTAGAAAGTAAGTTCACGTAATAATAGATAGCATTTGTATAGCGCAAGTCCCCGCTCAACAGCAGGCTCTTTGCGCTTCACAATCTATACTATTACCCCAGCAGACCTGAGAGCATTCTGAAACAAACTGAACTTCCTGGGAAGCATACAGTGCAAGCAGCCATTTATAGGCGCTAAAACACTAACATACCGACAAGATCTTTAGCTGTCTATGGCCGGGTACCCATTCCCACCTGGGTGAAGTGAGGGAAATTCGTGTAAAGTGCTTTTCACAAGGACACAATGTCGGGCCCGCGGCTCGAACCCACAACCTCACGATTACGAGTCCGGTAGCCTAACCACTAGGGTTATGTAATTGGGTTCGGAGTCGATCCCCACGACTCCTGTCTTTCAATAATGGGGAACATAGCCGGCCAGTACTGGTCAGTTGTGTCTAGTGACAGGTCGCGCGCCTCTGGGACCTGATTGATGGTGGTGTCACTGATTAGACAGACTGGGCGAGGTGTTGAGGTATT
>NW_004798973.1:25464-26603 GCF_000002075.1 Aplysia californica | reverse complement strand
CGAAACGAGATCTGTATTCTACCCAATGGCAATATTGAACGCGGAACCTCATTGTGGACGGAAGAACGGCGGAGAGTAAAACCAATCAAGGCAAGCAATACCGACGCCTTATCATCCACTCCAAGGCCTCGCTTCAATCCACGAGCCAATCAAAAGCCAGGATGCGTGCAGACGACAGCCGGAGATCGTCTGCCAAAATTCCCAACAGACCACAGAAATAGGGACAAGACAGACAGGGTTATCGTTGAGTGGGAAGAAAAGAAATTGCATGGTAATTATTATATTTTTTAACCCTATACGTACGTCGTGTTTTACTATCGTGTCCATAGGACGTGGGGAACTCTGTGCCACCACTTAACCCTATCCGTACGTCGTGTTTTACTATCGTATCCATACGACGTGGGAAACTCTGTGCCACCACTTTCCAAAGAGGATATTTACTCGTTAACCCGACCCGTACGCTTTTCATAGCAGTCTGTCAAAATGATTTTTTGAGAAATACTGAACGTTTCAAAGAGATCTTCGGACTAGAAGTATTCTAAAATGTGAAGAATACAACCAAGGGGGTACAAAATGACCCCCAGGGCGTACGGATAGGGTTAAAAGAAGTAAATCCTATGTGTAATCTCATAAGAACGATGAAAAGATTTAAACAAGGTCAACAGTTCAAATATCTAGGATATTTAACTACAATTGATGCCCAATTAAATGTTCTACAGAAGGAAAACGAAGAATTGCAATGGTTGAAAACAGTTTCTATAAAACTAGCTCAGTCCTGAAAAATAGAAACATTTCAATGTCTACGAAAATAAAATCTTCAAAAGGCTGTGTGTGTACGAGTGATCAACTTATTATTATGATCTCTAATGCTAGACAATTACTATAGACAGTGAACAATAAATGAAAAGAAGCAAAAGAAATGTGGCTTCTTAGGAAACAGCTGAGAAAAAGAAATCAAAAGCTGTAGTACTTGAAGAACCTTATTAATAATAATAATAGATAGCATGCATATTTCTATGCGCTTCACAATCTATTCCATTACGCCAGCAGACCTGAGAGCATTCTGAAACAACCTCAAGAAGAAGTAGAAGAAGAAGAAGAAGAAGAAGAAGAAGAAGAAGAAGAAGAAGAAGAAGAAG
>NW_004798973.1:24324-25364 GCF_000002075.1 Aplysia californica | reverse complement strand
AAGAAGGAAGAAGGAAGAAGGAAGAAGGAAGAAGGAAGAAGGAAGAAGGAAGAAGGAAGAAAGAAGGAAGAAGAAGAAGAAGAAGAAGGAAAAAAATCCCGCCTATTTGACGGCCACAGACAGAAGCGGCAGGCTATCCCAGACATTATAACACGTCCCTCACACCGCACAGTGCCACAGACTAAACCAGTCTATCTGACTAACGATATATAGCAGATACCACATTTTGCCGCCCACAGAACCTCTCCAGTAACGTCCACTTTGGAAAGGTTTCGCTCGCGGTCGCAAAGTACGATTTTCTCAGAAATCAATGGCTGGGTTTATTCGCAAATACTCGCCAATATTGCAAATAAACATTTAGCAAGAAAATGTTTATTTGTAGTTGTAAATCAAAACGGCGTCGCCTGTCCAGTCCAAAATTGGCAAATAGACATCTATCACAAGATGTTTTTGACAAATACAACTAGTATTTTAATAGATTCATCCTTCGTGGGCCTTGTGGATAAATGTTGGCTATCATGAAGACAAATGTGAAGGCATTAATAAGTCATAAACCTCATTTATTTATTTATTTGGTTTAAAACTTCTGCTTTGCGCCAAAACTGAGAGCTAAAGAATACATGATTGCATTTTCTTAACAACACTACGTTTTTTACTGAAGTCATCTTTCCTTTGCACTTATGGGGGTTTGCATGTAGTTCTTATTGACGAATAGGTAATTTTGAATTCAGCGTTTATTCACAACTATTGTGAATAACCCATAAGTGTATCGATACTCTATGTTCTTTGCCCTTCGAGAGCGTGCTATATGGGAGGGGAGGGAGGGGGGTGGATGGATGGATGGAAGGATGGATAGATAGATGGATGGGGGGTAGATAGATGGACAGGTAGATAGATGGATTGGATGGATGGGTAGGTGGGTAGGTAGATGGATGGATAGATTGATGGATGGATAGATGGATGGATGAAATGGATGGTTGAGTGGATGGATGGATGGATGGATTGATAGGGGAGAGGAGGCGGATGTGGGGTAGAGAGAG
>NW_004798973.1:21546-23107 GCF_000002075.1 Aplysia californica | reverse complement strand
GGTTGGAGCACAACGAGACTACTCCATTACCCGTCCTGTGTCAATCTCAGGTAATTGTAATAATTTTTTGTAAGTGGGTGGTTGGCGGGTGCTCTGATGTGGTTTTCTTCTTCTTTCCTATCAAACATCTATCGTTATCGTCTTTCTCCTCCCTTCCTTCTTTTTTGTGTTTGTTACTCTTTTGTAACACCTTTAATCTTCGGCATTATGTGACATTATTGTGTTGTAAGTGCCGTAAAACACTTACTAAAATTAAAACAATATGTAATTGTAAATATTAATTTACTCCCCTACCGATGCATTTGGATCATTTAGGGTGGGTGGTTGGCGGGTGCTCTGGTGCGGTTTGTTTCTTCTTTCCTATCAAACATATATCGTCTTTATCTCCCCTCCTTCTTTTTTTGTGTTTGTTACTCTCTTGTAACACCTATAATCTTCGGCACGTATATGACCTTATTGTGTTGCAAGTGCCGTAAAACTCTTACTAAAACTAAACAGATCATTTAGGAAGCAGGCTGTCTTCACCTCTGCCTGTCAGGAAAATCTCAGTCTTGGTTGGGGAGATACAATATCTCGGCAAATAGCCGGTGATATTATGTTTATAAAAAACAACCCAAAAACGAGAAAAAAAAACGAAAAAAAAAATTGAACTTGGGAAAAAAACCCCCCCCAAAAATTCCTCACTTGAGAATGGAACTCAGGCCTTCTGCGTGCGGCTGAGGTGAGGAGTGTAACCGCACCACCTCAGACCACGGCACATATGTGCGTGCGTGCGTGCCCTTTCTGGTTGGTCTGTTGTTGGCAGGGCAACGCCCTCCATTGTCCTAGATTAACCCCTCTGGGTGTTATCAGAGACTCTCTGGTGTTATCTACTCATTTCATGGAAAATATGTAAAGGGTGCTGACAAAATGTGTTACTGCTCGGATTGAAGCCTTATGGAAACAGACACCTCACGTTTATAAATAGGAGAAGTATTTACAATGTATAAGTATGAACTAATAATAATGAAAAGAGTGTTGTAGTTAAAGAATATGGCATCAGTAGTAAATCTACAAATTTGACCTTAGTGTGGATTTTTGCTAATATCTTCATTTGTGGATTGCGATAAGTAATTCATTTTGTCAGCCCACCTCACAATATCTTTAGCATGTATCACACATGTATACATGTTTATAATATGTTATATTATGGTCGCTTTTAAGCACAAGGGGGCTATCCCGAACAATGCTGGGTTTTTTTTAGAAAATCGAAGGTAAGGTTTTGGACGCATGAAATCTATCTTGAAAAGACGAGGAGAGTTTTCTCTATTACCAAACAAATATACACAAAAATAGAACCAAATTTCTCCTATAGGTAGGGCAATGCCCACTTTTGGTGTAGGTCAAGATTTCTGGAAACTCCCGAAATCTGGGTAAGCCCGCTTATCCTTAATAGCGACCATATATGCAGGTAGAGTATATATGTTTGTATTAATAATATACATATGCAATATGTATCTATTTGAAAGTGGATACAATGATTTCTAAATAGGTCGTTTCAAATATAGGCAACTCGCTTACA
>NW_004798973.1:14265-17367 GCF_000002075.1 Aplysia californica | reverse complement strand
AGAGAGAGAGAGAGAGAGAGAGAGAGAGGGAGAGAGAGAGCGTGAAGAGAGACAAGTGACCGAAAGAATACGATGTGAATATCGAATAAATGAGTTTAACAGAACAGTCTTACTTCCTGTATCACAATTTCCAGAATAATCACGCCATGAACACGTAGACTTTCTACCTAAATCAAAGCTGAGGATGTCTGATATTTGGTCACTTTTAAGCACAAGGGGGCTATCCTGAAATATGCTGTTTTGAGAAAATCGAAGGTAAAGTTTTTGCCCCTTGTTCAGTTTCTTTAAAAGACTAGGAGAGTTTTCTCTATAACCAAACAAATATACACACCAATGAAACCAAACTTCTCCTATAGGTAATAGGTAGCGCAATATCCACTTTTGGTGTAGGTTAAGATTTCTGGAAACCTTCAAAATCTGGGTTAGCCCGCTTGTCCTGTAAAGCGACCATTTAAAACTTCTACATTTATTTTTCCCACATCGTCTCCATCTCTGTCAACACAGGTGCACTGTTGCGAGAGCCGCGGGACTCTTAACAAACTTTTTTTTAATGTTTTTTTTAAACCCAAAACAAAAAAGACACAAAAACCAGGCGCGCTAACGAGCAACATGATGTCTTTTTACATCAGTGAACACACTGCAGCAGGTTTCCCTTACATCACTTTGATCTACACGCATCAGCTTCGACTTTTGAATCATCGAGACAGCATCGTCGTTATAGTATTATTAGGAAGAGGCTAGCCGTACTTATTATATAATGGCAAGACTGACAAATAAAAAAAAGCCTTCTGAGTTGTAAATAAATTTTCAGTTTGCAGTAACTAAAGTATTTGTATTTGAGACGAAACCAGGTGCCTTACTGACTGTGTATGTATTCTAAACCTGAATAATTACTAATGAGCCTTGTTTTCTAATGTTAATAGGCCCTAAGATAAGTACGACAAAACAGTCAGGCTAGCAGTACTTAATAATGGTGGCTGAATTGTAAATGAATTTTTTAGTTTGCAATGCCTAAAGTATTTGTACTTCAGGGAAAAAAAACAAAGGTGCCTTACTGACTTGCATGTATTTTAAACCTGAATAATTACTAGATCTAGATCTAATGAGACCTGTGTACTTAACAGGTTTGAGTCAATAGAGCCAAACCTATATCTAAGTTCGGCTAGAGTGGCAGTCTAACTGTACTTACCCACTTCACTACATTATTATTATAAGATTCCTTTCAAGTTCGTATCGTCACGGACTAAACAATCCCCCTTTTTCTTGTTTAATTTTCTTGAAACATAACAATTTACACAATGTCACCACATTTTTACGTAACCTAAAAACCATCGGCACCAAAATCAGGACATGGAACGAAAGAAAATATTTTATTTGCTTCTGGGGATGACAATGTTTCACAATGCCATGGAATCGTGCGCTTGTCAGTTTTTGGCCTTGTGGAGTTATCGGTATCATCTGAAAGCTTTCCGTATTATGTGTTTGCCTTGCTTTCATTGACAAAAAATATCCATCTAACTTGAATATTTGCTGTTGAACGAGGTGGGGTCGCCTGTTTTCAGTGGTAATTTCAGCGAAAAAATAGCAGCCATGGCTTGAGAGACATTGAAAACTGAAAAAGTAAATATTTTGTGCTTTTAAGCAACGTTTTTCAGTATAATTCACAGGGAAATGGTTTTTTTTTATATAGATCTAGACAAAAAAAGGTGTCGAGTCAAAAAAACAAAAGTCCAGTAAAGATTGCCGAACTGTTTGAAAAAAAGTCTGTTTCTTCAATTTCATTATTTTTCACTTGCACCTAATTTCACCCTTATACCTCACAAATAAGTTTAATGTGCTCATGTCTGGGCTGTAGAAAGGGACGTGGCAAAACCTCGTGGAATCTGAGTCACATTCTGGCATTTAATAAGAAATGCTGAAACTAAGAGAGAAGCTCGCAAGCTGTGGGCATCCACAATTGGAATTGGAGCTTCTAAATGATCAGAATGTGGCAAACTTTTCTCGGCCAGAATTGGTCTCATCGGCCACACCAGAATCCATTTACTTTGCTTTACTATTTTCTTCCGCTTGTACCTGGGGGTGTCGCGGGGAGACACATGCGTCTGTCTGCAGCAAGGCGAGTGGCCTGTAGGAGGGACATCCCGTGAGCTCTGAGGGTGTCTGCCACAGATTCGCTCACTCCATCGTCGCTTTGGTCTTTCTCTGGCTGCAGAAACCAGAAGTTACCTTAACCCTATCCGTACGTCGTGTTTTACTATCGTATCCATACGACGTGGGGAACTATGTGCCACTACTTTCAAAGAGGAAATTTACTCGTTAATCCGATCTGTACGCTTTGCATAGCAGTCTGTCAAAATGATTTTTTGAGAAATACTGAAAGTTTCAAAAAAATCTTCGCACTAGAAGTATTCTAAAATGGGAAGAATACATCCCCGGGGGTACGAACTGACCCCAGGGCGTGCGGATAGGGTTAAACCTTTAATTCTTCTAATTCTTCTAAACAGTCAAGATCACTTTTTCCGCGGAACGCGACATTTTAGACTTTTTGAAATTTGGTGACCCGTTTATATATCTGAATTCCACAGATTAACTTACTTTTGTTTTTCGGCTGTCAATGACTAGCAGGTCCTCTTGAGTGGTGTGTTCCAACCAACCATCTCTCCTCCTCCTCCTTATCTCTCCTCCTTCCTTCCTTTGAATATTTCTCTCTAGTAATAACACCTCTAATCTTCGGCACTTATATGTACCGTGAAACACTGACTAAATCTGATACCAAACAAAAGCTATGATGGCAAGCTTAGGACATAATATAAGCGTTGACACACCTTGCCCCCATTAAAGGACATCTAATCAGCTCGCTCTCTCTCTCTCTCTCTCTCTCTCTCTCTCTCTCTCTCTCTCTCTCTCTATCTATCTATCTATCTGTTTCTCTTTTGCTTTCTGTCTTTGTCTCTACTCTCTCCTTTTCTCTTTTGCTTTCTGTCTTTGTCTCTACTCTCTCCTTTTCTTTCTATCTGCGCCCCCGCAGAATCTGATATTATTTAAAATTTTTATTGTTACTTAAAAGTTGTTTTAGATCACAAATGTATTTACACCGAATTT
>NW_004798973.1:11018-12875 GCF_000002075.1 Aplysia californica | reverse complement strand
CACACAGTCGGCTCGCGCTTCCTTCTGGATCGTGCGTGCGCGCGGTGCGGCATGGTGCGGCATGGTGCGAAGCTAACATCGGCTCTCTCCTCTCTATTGACCGAGCCAGAAGGAGAACTCTTTTGTTTTCTTAGCCACGAAATTTTGGTGTCATTTTTCGTCGACTCCTCGCAGGCGTAAAGTGGTTTGGATACCACACCTCATTTGGCTGTGATATTTCGTGAGAATTCAATACGGATTTATGTTTGCCAGACAGTGTTTTCGAGTGGATGGTTTGGGGTTTTTTGGAGCTTCATCGACACGTGAAATTGACTTAATTTGTGTGGGTTTTTGTGGGTGTGTAAATTTACTAGTGCGAAATAGTAAACGATTATTATTATTATAATGTAAAAATGTTTCTTTTCTAAGTTGAAAAAATTGTTCTCACTGTCAAGATTAATTTTCTCCTTCAATTGCTTGTCTGTGTTTCTTTCGTTCTTTCTTTTCTTGTTTGCTTTTTTTTGTGACATAACTTGTGTTTGATAGTGGGTAGTGGGTGTTGGCGCATGCTCTCTCAGGTAGTTTATTCCTTCTCTCCTATGAAACGTCTGTCGTCATCATTTCTTTTCCTTTTTTTCTTTGTATGATACTGCTGCTTTTTCTTTCCTATCAAACATATTATCATCTTTATCTCCCATCCTTTATTGTGTGTGTTTGTTACTCTTTTGTAACACCTCTAATCTTCGCTCTTATATGACCTTATTGTGTTGCAAGTGCCGTAAAACTCTTACTTTTACTATAAAAAAAACAACAAAAAACTCTCCTGTAAACTATTAGCACCTCTAATCTTTGGCACTTGTATCACATATTAGTATTATTGTTAGCGGGTGGTTGGCGGGTGCTCTGGTGTGGTTTGTTCCTTTTTTCCTATAAAAAAGCTATCGCCTCTATCTCCCCTCCTTCTTTTTTGTGTGTTTGTTACTCTCCTGTAACACCTCTAATCTTCGGGACTTATATAACGTTATTGTGTTGCAAGTGCCGTAAAACTCTTACTAAAAAAAACAACAACTCCCTAGTAAACTATTATTAGCAACTCTAATCTTTGGTACTGGTGTGACATTATATTAGTATTAGGGTTGCGATTAGCGCCGTAAAACTTTTACTAAAGATAAACTATATTAACTGCTGTGGTCCAGAATCGTTGCTGTTCTCGTTCAGCTGTACATGGGTGGTTGGCGGATGCTCTGGTGTGGTTTGTTCCTTCTTTCCCATCAAACATCTATCATCCTGATCTCTCCTCCTTCTTTTCTGTGTTTGTTACTCTCTTGTAACACCTCTAATCTTCGGCACTTATGTGACCTTATTGTATTGCAAGTGCCGTAAAACTCTTACTAAAAACTAAAACTCTGCTGTAGGTGTGTGTTTCGCATATCTAGTTGCTTACTTATAGCAAAGACACTATCTTTGCTTAAAGAGATGGAGTCCTGGAAATGCTAACGACTCACGGCATTCCCCTGGCCCAAGCTCTCCGGCTGGCGACAGAGAGACGTCTCTTTCTTCCCACGACACCCACAAGGCACAAGGGTATAACTAAGCGGCGGATAAAAGTCAAAAGTACAGTTGTTTACTTTTTTGTCATGTGTGCTGGTAATTCCTAGTGGGTGGTTGGAGGGCGCTGGCAGATAGTCTTACTTTTCTTTTCTTTCCCTCTCTAATAGTGGGTGGTTGGAGGGCGCTGAGTCTTACTTCTTTTTTTTTTCTCCCTCTCTGATAGTGGGTGGTTGGAGGGCGCTGCCAGTCTTACTTCTTTTTTTTCTCCTTCTCTGATAGTGGGTGATTGGAGGGCGCTGCCAGTACAGTTAGTCTTACTTCTCCTCC
>NW_004798973.1:5473-7662 GCF_000002075.1 Aplysia californica | reverse complement strand
GAGAGAGAGAGAGAGAGAGAGGGGGGGGAGAGACCGAGAGAGAGACCGAGAGAGAGAGAGAGAGAGAGAATTACACCCTATGGGGCCTGATTTCGCGCGGATATATGACCACAGTAATGCCCCCGTGTACACATTTACATAATTATATGTTAGAGCACGCCCCCACTTATCTGTGCAGAAGAAAAACACATGTGGGAGGGGCATCGTGAAGAAATCAGGCGCTCGTTAAAATAATGAAATTCAAGAAACAGTCATTTTCCTGCCAGTTTGGCAATTTTTATCGTTTTTGTTTTGTTTTGGCCCAACCCCTTTTATCTTATAAAAATACATTTCTATGTGAATCTGACTGAAAAAATGTTGATTAAATGCAGAAAATACAATGTGTATTTTAAAAAAAATTTTGAAGAACTCTAAAGCTATTAAAGTAATCTAACTTCGGCGGCCGTTTTCTCGCTAATTTTAACTCTGAAAGCAGACGACCCCTCTTCCTTCAATGACAAATATCTTGACACCTGTTCAAGAGAGATGGGTATTTTTTCTTTGAAAGCAATAGTAATGAATAAGCTTTTAGATAATATACCAATAACTCCAAATACCCAAACAATGACGAGCGGCTGATGTCTCCGCGTCGGGACACAAATCACAATTGTTGTGGTTCAGTCTCGCCTTTCAATGCCTCGCTCGCTATTCAACATTTTATTTTGCATTTCTTTGTGTGTAATTTTCTGTCTATTTCAGAGCTTTTGTTTCGGCCCCCACTCCAACCTCTCCCCCCCCCACCCACACATCCGACCCTAACCCACACCCCAATCACCACCCCATCACTTTCACCTTCACCCAGCCCCCACTCTCACCCTACCCCAGTGGGTGGTTGGCGGGTGCTCTGGTGTGGTTTGCTTCTTCTTTCCTATCAAACATATATCGTCCTTGTCTCCCTTTCTTCTTTTTTATGTTTGTTACTCTCTTGTAACACCTCCTAATCTTCTGACGCTCATAAGACCTTAAGCAGTTGAGAGCGCCGTAAAACCTCTACTAGAAAACCCCCCACCCCACCCCACCTTCACCTATACCATCTTACACAGTGTTATTAAAATGTCAAAAGTACGCAAGAGAGAAACTGGGAAGTGGCCGTTTGTACAGGTGATTGTCTTATAAAAGTGACCGTTAGTGCAGGTGATTGTCTTATACAGGTGACCGTTTGTACAGGCGATTGTCTTATAAAAATGGCCGTTTGTACAGGTGGTTGTCTTATACAGGTGACCGTTAGTACAGGCGATTGTGTTATACAGGTGGTCGTTAGTACAGGTGATTGTCTTATGCAAATGGTCGTTTGTACAGGTGGTTGTCTTATACAGGTGACCGTTTGTACAAGTGATTGTCTTATACATGTGACCGTTAGTGCAGGCGATTGTCTTATAAAAGTGACCGTTTGTACAGGTGATTGTCTTATACAAGTGGCCGTTTGTACAGGTGATTGTCTTATACATGTGACCGTTGGAGTAGGCTCCACTGTATCTTTCCCAGCCAACTATAAGGTTTCTTCATACCTGTATAAAACTTAATGACGCGTTTTCTGATCTGTTTATTGTCATGGCAACGGAAGCTTTGTTGCCTTTTTAATCCCGAACAATAAAGATTTATTATTTAGTTTACATTTCATTACTTTCTCCATTCAGCTCTTCATATTATCTTTCACGTGCTCTCTCGTTTCTTTTTATTAAAAAAAAATTGTTCGTTCATTCGCTCCGTCATCCATTCTTTCGATCTTTTTTTTCTGTTGTCTTTTATGTTTCAGTATTGTTCATTTATAATTTGTCTTTTCTGTAATATTTATTCATTCATCCATACATACCTTAATTTACCCTTTTCACTGGTTATTTTTAGAAAACCAGCAATTGTAATCTACTTATTTGTTAATCCTTCAATAATTTCCTCCCTTCATGTATTTAATTTTTTACACATATTCCCCGGTTCATTGTATCATTGTGGGTGGTAGGAGGGTGTCGCTGGTGGGTCCTACTTTATTTCTTTCCCTCTGATTTTTGTTTCCGTTTGTTTGTCTGTCTGTCTGTCTGTCTGTCTGTCTAACTGTCTGTCTGTCTGTCTGGCTGTCTGTCTGCCTGTCTGTCTGTCTGTCTGTCTGTCTGTCTGTCTGTTTGTCTGTCTGTCTGTCTGTCTGTCTGTGTGTG
>NW_004798973.1:0-1052 GCF_000002075.1 Aplysia californica | reverse complement strand
TCCCTCCCTCCATCTCTCCCTCTCTCCCTCCTTCCCTCTTCACTTCCTCTTTTCTCTCTCCCTCAAAACCCACCGGCCAATGAATTAACTCTCATGAAAAGAACCCACCAAAAAAACAAAACAAAAAACAAATCAGAAAAACATCTCAGCGTTAGTCAAATGAATTGCGAAATGTGCCAAGCGATGAATACCAGCGTCTATGGTGTAGAAGTTACTCGCTTCACTGTCGCTCTCAGGAGACCCGAGTTCGATTTTCGTACGGTGAGAAATTTCTATGCTGGTGGTTGGCGGGTACTCTGGTGTGGGTTGCTTCTTCTTTCCCATCAAACACCTATCGTCCTTATCTCCCCTCCTTTTTTTTAAATGTATGTTACTCTCTTGTAACACCTCTAATCTTCGGCACTTATATGACCTTATTGTGTTGCAAGTGCCGTAAAACGTGTACTAAAACTAAAAAAGAAATTTGTATCGAGTACCTCGGTCTTTCTACTGGGATGTTGTATCCCCGTCAGCCCGGGCTGGCCCTGACACGTAGCGTTGGGATCCCACTTCCCAAATTAATTGTCTAAATTGTGTCGATGGGGGCTTAAAGACACGCGAAGAACACATGGGGGAAAACGGGCAGAGTGACAAACTGGAAATTATGAGGGTGTCAATTTTAAACTTCGATAGTAACAAAGCTAGAGGGCGACCGAGAAAGACCTGATAGATGGAGTCAGGGAAACACTAACAACTCACGGCATCCCCCTGACCCAAGCTCTCCGGCTGGCGACAGAGAGACGTATCTTTCTTCCCGCGACACCCACAAGGGTATAAGCGGCGAATAAACGAAAAGTAAAGTCAATTTTAAAAGGTTGTGGACTCATAACTTCATAAATGACTGCTGATTTATTGCTACAGTTTATTGAATGGGAAAAAGTCAAGCAACACAAATCAGTCAACAGTTGAACAGATAAAATACAGTTATGAGTCAACAAGCATTCAAAATTGACACCCTCACGATTTTCCGTTTGTGACTATACCCGTTTTCCCTCTGTGCTCTTCACATGTAT
>NW_004798972.1:46634-48622 GCF_000002075.1 Aplysia californica | reverse complement strand
ATAGTATTTTTAAAGTTTTAGTAAGTGTTTTACGGCACTTGCAACATAATAAGTTCATATAAGTGCCGAAGAATAGAGGTGTTGCAAGAGCTCAAGGTAAAGTAAACCACACAAGAGCACTCACTCAACTACTCACTGAGCAAGAAAGACAAAAGCAACAGATGGGAGGGGAAAAAGAGGACATATCAGTGGCGCCCTCCAACCAGCAGCTAAAAAGTGATAAAACAAACACCAAAACACGACAGACACTTTGTTTATAATATTTACGATTTGTTTCTTTGTTAGTTTGTTTGAGAAAAGAGAAGCACATCGACACAATGACGGTCCATTTGTGCCGAGGAAAAAGCAAGACGAACAGACAGAAACAGCAAAATGAATGGAAAGAAAAAAGAAGGCTTACTGCATGCAAGCACCATCCAACCACCTGCAATAGGGTGGCACAACGGAAACATCATCAGAGAAAAACACACACGATATGCTGTAAATGACGTCATACTTCTAACAATTGCAGACAAAAACCTTGACGAATAAAAATCTCTATTTCTGATTGGCGTCTGCGGTATTTCGGCTAGCCCCCACGCTGTAACACACAGGAGACCCGAGTTCAATTCCCGAGAAGGGAGAAATATTTTTTATCGACTATCTCCGTCTTTCAGTACAGAAGTAGTAGGACCTGCCAGCGACACAAACAAAAACAACAGAACGCGCACAAATATGCAGGATCTACAAACGGTATCCCCAAATCACCCACAAAGCCCACCAAACCCCATCTGTTTATTTGAGCAAACAGAAGCACATCGACATTATAACGGTCATTTAGTGCTGAAAAAAAGCCAAACAAAAAAAAGCTCCAAAGTGAAGACAAGCAAGACCTAACAGTGACACCCTCTAAACACCCGCAATATCCACCCAATCTAACTCTGACAATCTTTCATCGCGATGTTGAAAGCGACATCCACCAAATTCTAATCGCTCATCCTGGAACTAATACGACTACTAACAATAGTCATACAAAATGTGACCGCTTAAGGCACCTAACCCCCCACCCCCACCCCACTCCAACCCCCTCCCTCTTCATCCCCTCCCCTCCCAAAAGTCAGTCCCTTCAATGTAAATGAGTTGATCAGCACGGCTAGTAAACGAGGGCGTAGACTCCTAACACAACTAACAACTTCACCGCCCTCAAAGCGTCTCTGGAAACGGGGGAAATATTTAGTTCCATCGCCCGCCGGTCATTTTTTTGGGGAGGTGTGTGTGTGTGGAAGATTTCTCAGAGCCCGCGGGGGTGGCCGCAAACGGTCTTTAGTCGGCGTCCGAAACAGGAAACTCATTTTGTGACTTAACGCGGGAGCGATTCAAAGAAATGATCACCGTGTTCTCTTGTGGTGTTTGACTCTCCCTTACAGAACCCATCAGGGTCTGGTCCGTGGGTGGTTGGCGGGTGCTCTGGTGTGGTTAGCTTCTTCTTTCCTATCAAACATCTATCGTCCTTACCTCCCCTTCTACTTTTTTATGTTTGTTATTCTCTTGTAACACCTCTACTCTTCTGGCGCTCATACGGCCGTATGCAGTTGCGAGCGCTGTAAGACCTCTACTAAAACTAAAAAACCAAAGGGTCTGGTCTGTCAGTTGAGAGAAATGGTGGTGGGTGGTTCCTCAGGCCTCAAACTGCTGGCCACACTGGAGGAGAGTTCGGGGGGGGGGGGGGGGGAGAAACCATCCGACTACAGTCATTATTTGTTGTAGATAGTAAATGTTTTACACCCCTATTGACACGTCTTAAAATCCTTTGTCTGAAATATTCCCTTCTCTACTCGAAAAAAAAAATCCTGATTTTCCCCCTGTCATCCATCTGTCCAAGTTCTCACTGTACGTCATTTATGATATGTACCTTTATCTCTTTTGCCTTGCATTTTCCAGGGATAGCAATGTATCTGTAGGGTCAAATGGATGTTTATCACAATATTCCCCCCCCCCCCTTTCCCACA
>NW_004798972.1:44686-45707 GCF_000002075.1 Aplysia californica | reverse complement strand
CCCCCCACCACCACCCATCCACTTCCGCCTTCTATATGTAGACATCACGGACAGACAGATCGCCTACAAAACACGGTGACCGTTGAATTTGCGTCATTCCAGCTTTCTACTTAAAAATATAAAGAAAAAAACAAACAAAAAAACCCCCAACAATCATTTCACCCTTCCAACTCACCCCGCCCCCTTTTACAGACTTCTTTATAAGTGAACTTATAGGAGAGATAGGCTGCCTACATTCCATAATTACCGTTGAATTTGTGTCATATAAGCTCTCTCAACCAAGAAAAAATACAAAACGAGCTCCAATCCCCCCCCCCAAAAAAAAACCCCACACCCCAACAACAAAAAAATAAAATAAAAACAAAAACGATACAACCAACAAACAGTCCAAGCGCCCCCCCCCCCCCCCCAATATATAACAATAATCCAACATCCCTTCACCTAACCACCCATCCCCCCTCCCCGTCAACTTTCTATATATGTAGTCTTCTTAAAGCGATACATTACCCACAAAACACAATGACCGTTGAATTTGCGTCACATCAGCTCTCTCAACCAGTAAAAAATACAGACGAAAGAAATAAATAAATACAGATAAAAATAAAACAACCCAGCCCAACCCAACAACCCAGACACAAACAGGGACCAAATAAAGACTGAGAAACTAATAGGATAAGTACAAAAAGTAATCTAGGCTCGTGTTGCAAAAATCTCGAGCAGAAAGTTTCCCGACGTCCCCGAGAATTTCAGCCCCCCAGACGGCACAGACGTTGGGTTGAGTAACTCCACTTGGCTTTTCTTGTGTCATAGTCACTTATCTCCCCCTTGTCGTCTGAACGTTCTCTGCGTCATAATCAGTTCCCGCCCCTTTCTTATTCTTGCTTGCGATGTCTGAAGTATCTCTGTGTGTGTCTCCGAGTCGGTTCTGTCTCTGTTCGTGGGTGGCGGAGAGAGGGTGGGAGAGAGGGTGGGAGAGAGGGAGAGATGGACAGAGGGAGAGAGAGAGGAGGGGAGGGGGGAG
>NW_004798972.1:39145-40107 GCF_000002075.1 Aplysia californica | reverse complement strand
GGGAATCCCAATAACAACAAAACGACAAAAAACCGAACAACCAACATCCCTCCCTTAAAAAAAAATTAAACAGACAATCAACAGTGTTGTCTGTTTTGCTCTCTCCTCGTCTTCTTCGTTCCTCCGCCTCCTCCTTTTTCGTCTTCGTTCCCTATTCTTCTTCTTCTCTTGTCTTTTTTCCCCTTCTGTCCTGCTCCTCCTCCTCCCAACCCCCTCTCTCTAAATATCTATTCCCCCCCCCATCCCCCCTCTCCCTGTGTATACTGATTCTCCCCTCTCTCAAATATATACCCCTACCCCCACATACACACACACAATCAAACCAATATTATACATAAACGACACATATACAATCAAATCAATACTATACACAAATGACACATACACAGTCAAAACTATACAAAACAAAAACGACATAAACACACAATCAAATCAATACTATACATATGATACTATACAAAACATAAACGACACACACACACACACAATCAAATCAATACTATACATATGAAACATAATCGACACACACACACACACACACACACACACACACACACACACACACACACACAATCAAATCAATACTATGCTAACAGAAGAAGAGAGAACAATCCTAAGCATTTACTATTTAGTTGTTTCACTGGTGATATCTTTGTGCCCCCGGCCTCACCCCGTCACTCACTACCCCTCTCCAAATCCCTTTATCTTGTCACCCAAGCAAGCTCACAACAAATCACACACACACCTCCAAAATAAATCAAAATAGAATATCTGTAGCTCATTATAGTTGTTTATTTTGACCATAAATGAAGTAGAAGACATCAAACTTTCAATAGATCCCGTCAAAATAAATAATTGAAAGTCAATTTTTAGCCTTTCGAGTCTCGTAACTCCAAATAGCACATTGCGTCTAACGACTGGTTTTGACAGGGCGGACACATATGTAATTCCCCCCCCCCCCC
>NW_004798972.1:34332-35460 GCF_000002075.1 Aplysia californica | reverse complement strand
CCCCCCTTCCAGCAGCAAATCAAGAAACATACAAAGAATCAACAACAACAAAATTAATTTAAAAAATATGATCATCACCCTCCCCCCTCCCTCACCCCCATACCGAAAGTATGACAACGTCTACAAATAACACAAAAAAGATACGGTTTTATTTTTCTAACCAAAAGCAAATCAGAAACTGTTAGGCTAGGGAGCTTCACATTTAAAACAGATTATACCCACGAGGCAAGCACTTTAATTTTCGTTTCCTAGTTTTTTGTATTTCAGAAAACAAGATAAATTCGAGCTCTTGGACATTATGCGCACGCATTCTCACACAAACACAGTCATGATTATCAACAACGGATCTTACCCACTAAAACAAAAAGAGAAAAAAAGTTTTTAAAAAAGGAACCCCCCCTCCCCCCAGAAAAGACCACAAATAATAAAGCGACAATTAAATAACACTTCAAAGCCACAAAAGTCATACACACAGACAAACTGACAGACAAATGGACAAAGAGACGCCCCGTGAGCAGTTGGCGGGGTCTGGGATCGTCACTTTGTTTGGGCTAAAAGAGCAAGATCCCATGAAAACAAAATGGATTCAAGAACCAGATAAAAAATTTCCCCCTTGATATGCCTCACAATAATGCACACATAAAATATAATGATGATGAAGAAAAAATTACTGCATATTGCAATCATTTTTAAAAATAAATTCTCATACAGCATAAAAAAGAGTCGGGGCGAATGGAGTGGGTTAAGAAAAAAAAGTGTGTTTAAAAAAAAGTTTTAGTAGAGGTTTTACGGCGCTCGCAACTGCATAAGGTCATAATATGGGCGCCAGAAGATTAGAGGTGTTAGAAGAGAGTAATAAAAATAAAAAGAAGAAGGGGAGATAAGGACGATAGCTGTTTGATAGGTAAGAAGAAGCAAACCACACCAGAGCACCCGCAAACCACCCACAAAAAGTGTGTGAGTAAGAGTAAGATGTGGGGAGGTGGAGAAAGAGAGACGGGGGTAGGGGTGAGCTGGATTCAGGATGGAAAAAGACGGGTGGGGGGTTAGTGGGTTGGGGGTGGTTGGAGAGATAGATAGATAGATAGATAGATAGATAGATAGAGAGAGAGAGAGAGAGAGAGAGAG
>NW_004798972.1:31485-32707 GCF_000002075.1 Aplysia californica | reverse complement strand
CCCCTTGAAAGAGTTGTAGGCAGAGCAGGTGCCAACTAGCTATGAAACAAAATAAGACCAAAACAACATAAAAATGAACAAACAAAACAAAACAAACACGCGTGGGGACTGAAAATTTACGGATAGTTTTGTCTCATAATAATTTGGCATCAAGACTGTTTTAAATACAGTGCACACAGGTTTTTTTTAGCAATCGGCCCGGAGTCAGGCAAAGTGCAGACAATGTCAGGATTCCGGATTTCCGGATTTCCTCCCTCGGAAATTTGTTACCTCTACATAGATCCAAACCTATATAATACCTCTTTTTTTTCCTCAAAGGCAAGCAAGGACGAGATCTTTAACGTGTGCAATTTGCACGCGGGACCTCCGGGATCTTTTGCCCTTATCCGAGAAGGCTAGGTGTTAGGTCCAACCTACCATAAGATCAGGGATGTGGCTGAAAGACAGCTGTAAGAAGCAGCCAAGGAGTAGCAGTAGAAAGGCTGCTGTTCAGTTTTAGTTTAGTTTTAGTAAGTGTTTTACGCCACTTGCAACACAATAAGGTCATATAAGAGCTGAAGATTAGAGGTGTAACAAGAGCGTAACAAACATAAAATAGAAAGAGGGGAGATAGGACGATAGACATTTGATAGGATAGAAGAAGCAAATCACACCAGAGCACCCGCCAACCACCCACAGAATGGCTGCAGAAAGAGTTCCAGAGGATGAGGCAAAGGAGGTGAGGGAGTGGGGGCAGAAAGGGGAGACGAAAGCAGACGACAGAACATTGTTAGAGAGGAAAGGATTTGAAAGGAGACAATTTTAGAGAAGAAAAATTTCCGTCACTATCCGGATTCGAACCCGAGACCTCGATTGAGAGGCAGGCACCTTAACCTCTAGACTACGAGAGCCCCCTATTCGTTTGTCGAGGAAAGAAACACAGATCAACACAATAACGATCATCTAGGGAAAAGTAGCAACATTTACTAGTGGCATTCTCCAAACACAGAGAAATCAACAAGACGAATTTCAAGACTCTGAATTTTGAGTAAGAGATGCACATCGATGCAATCATGGTAGTTTACAGCTCTAGAAAAGGGGGATAAAAAAAACAAGACAGGGAGAAAGACAGACAGAAACAACAGAAATGTTGTAAGGAAAGGAGCGATATTTACTAGTCTAACCACTCATTAAGCATCACCACCACCACCAACAACAACAACAAAAACAACAATTTATAATA
>NW_004798972.1:27404-28350 GCF_000002075.1 Aplysia californica | reverse complement strand
TCTCTCTCTCTCTCTCTCTCTCTCTCTCTCTCTCTCTCTCTCTCTCTCTCTGTGTCTCTCTCTCTCGATCCTCCATCCCCCAAATCTCCCACGTCATTGCGTCATCAGTCTAGGGGCGTTCAGCTCAAGACAGGCTGATGACTCGTACTTCACACGTATCGGTGACGTCATCACAAGTGCGAGAGATAGTTGCATACCAGAAGAACGCGAGTCACGAAAATGTGGCGACAGGAAAACAAACAACACGGAGCAGATCATTGGTGATGTTGGTGGTTGGTCTTATCTTCGGCACTTGTATGTGTGTCGTAAGTGCAGAAAAATACTTTTTTTGAAAATTAATCAGAGGTGTTTCTAGATAGTAACACACACTGCAAAAGAGGAGAAGAGAGGAAGATCAATGTTTGATTTTTAAAAAACCAACAACCCAAACCCAGGAAAACCACAACTGAACACACGCCAACCACCCACAAACAGACTGCGATCGTACTCTAAAGGTGTCTAAATCTGACCTTGCAAAGTCCCCAGTATTAATTTTACCTGGAGGAGAGTGTAGTGGTTGAGAGTAAGGGGGTGGGGTGAAATGGCTTGAAATCCCCCCCCCCAAAAAAAAAAAAAAAAAACAAAACAAAACAAAAAAACCAAACCCAAACCAAACCAAACCAAAACAAACAAACAACAACAACAAAACCACACAAAAAAAACCCACCAAAACAAAAAAAACCCAAAAAACCCCAAAGCAAATAAAAACAATAAAAATTTAAATACCACAAAAACAACAAATGTCTGCTGTATTCAGCCAAATATCGGCTGTCACTGTCAGGGTGTATGTCGTATTCTGGACTTAGATGCCGGCTACCTTAGTGTATAATATAGTAATCACTTTGAATATTTCAAAATTTGCATTGTCAGTACTTGCATAATTTGTAAATCTAGTTTTTTATTTTTA
>NW_004798972.1:26160-27304 GCF_000002075.1 Aplysia californica | reverse complement strand
AACCAGACAGACAGACAGACAGACAGACAGACAGACAGACAGACAGACAGACAGACAGACAGACAGACAGACAGACAGACAGACAGGTGCACACGTGAATATAAAAGCACATGTAAATAGACCACAAAAGGCCTAAAAAGATAAGGCAATTTCCACAAAGGAAAAGACGTGGAACAAAGCGTGTAGATACTCTTGACATAACGGAGCCATGAGTAGAGCTGGGCAATGAGTCGCTTCAACAAAATCCGGATAATATGTTAGTGGACCCCTTCGGCAAATAATATGCTCTGAACCGCTTCAGCAAAGGGGTTAGAATCACTGCGACAAACGGGCTAGAATCACTACAACAAATGGGTGCACCCACTTCGGCCAACGGGGCTCAGGAAAGAGAGTCTGAACTCGGAAGATGTCTCATTGAGAATGATCCGGTTATCCTTACAGTCAGATTATCCGGATTGTGCCCACCTCTAGCCACGAGGCGACAGTGATTGAGCGTTAATGATTTACGCAACGACCTTACTGTATAACCTCCTTGGATTTACGCCGCTTTTAAACGAGTCGAGCGCCTGGAAGTTATATAAAGTGGCGGGGGGAACGATGTGGACGTTAAAGGAACTTACAAACCGTGAAGGGACGTGGGTGGTTGGCGGGTGCTCTGGTGGGATTCGCTCCTTTCTATCCTATAAAACATCTATCGTCCTTATCTCTCCTTTTTCTTCCTTTATTTTTTAGTTTTAGTAAGTGTGCCGAAGATTAGAGGTGTTACAAGAGATTCACATACCCAAAAAAGAAGGAGGGCAGGTAAAGACGATAGATGTTTGATAGGAAAGAAGAAGCAAACCACACCAGAGCAGCCACCAACCATCCACTTCTGTTCTTTGTACGTAGATCTCTTGAAGCATCTCTATAATCTTCTGCACTTATATTATGCGATCTATTTTTGAGTTACAAGTGCCGTAAAACTACCCCACTGTAAACAGGCTAATCGTTATACCACTGACGCCGGAGTGAGACACACAATAAAGACAGACATACAAATGGACAAACGCAAGGAACCCCGTATTCTTATTCTGTTCGTGTGTTTAAGTGAGTGCATAAGAGCGCGCGCGTATGTGTGTGTGTGTGTGTGTGTGTGTGTGTGTGC
>NW_004798972.1:24463-26060 GCF_000002075.1 Aplysia californica | reverse complement strand
GTAATCTCCACCCACTTGGATACGTTCCACTGGAAATAGACAAGAAATAGACAAGAAACTGACAATAAATTGACGGTTCTTAAATTAAGTCTCGTAAAATTCCGCTCCAGTTTGAAACAAGCGTTAAACCTTAATCAAATTAAACTGGTTCAAATAAAGCTCATGTACAGGTACTTGTCTGACCCCTTTGTGAAGAGGACTAGACGATGGTGGTGGTGGTCGTGGTGATGGTTGTTGTGGTGGTGGTAGTTGTGGTGGTAGTGTAGGTGGTAGTGGTGATGGTAGAGGTGGTGGTGTAGTGGTGGTAGTTGTGGTGGTGTAGTGGTGGTGGTGTAGGTGGTAGTGGTGGTGGTAGTGGTGGTGGTAGTTGTGGTGGTGTAGTGGTGGTAGTGTAGGTGGTAGTGGTGGTGGTAGTGGTGGTGGTAGTGGTGGTGGTGTAGTGGTGGTGGTAGTTGTGGTAGTGTAGGTGGTAGTGGTGGTGGTAGTTGTGGTGGTAATGTAGGCGTTAGTGGAGGTAGTGGTGGTGGTAGTGTAGGTGGTGGTAGTAGTGTAGGTGGTTGTGGTGGTGGTAGTTGTGATGGTAGTGGTGGTAGTGTAGGTGGTAGTTGTGGTGGTGGTAGTTGTGATGGTAGTGGTGGTAGTGTAGGTGGTGGTAGTAGTATAGGTGGTAGTGGGGGTTGAAGTAGTAGTAGTGATGTAAGTAGTGGTGGTGGTGGAGGTGGTAGTGGTGGGGGTAATGTATTTGTTAGTGGTGGTGGTAATGTATGTGGAAGTGGTCGTGTTGGTGGTGGTGTATGTGGTAGTGGTGGTGGTAGTGTATGTGGTAGTGGTGGTGGTGTAGTAGTGATGGTGTAGGTAGTAGTGGTAGTGGTCGTGTTAGTTGTGTTGGTAGTGTATGTGGTAGTGGTGGAGGTAGTTGTGGTGACGTAAGGGGAGGTTGTAGAGAGTCGTGGTAATGGTTACGGTTTAGGGAAAAGGGGATGGGGGTGGGGGTAAGTCAAGGAGTTTAGAACTTACTTTTAATCTCCTTGGGGTAAATGCAAAGGATGAAAAGGGAGGGGTTGGGGGTGGGGGGTCGGCGAGCAGAGGGATGGAGTAAGGATAGTGTTGACAGCCGACAGAACTCGACCAACGCTGTGATAGTGCGATGAGAAAAGATGAAGAAGGACGATAACTCTCCGTGGAACGCAAGGGCGGATTACTCTCAAGCATACGAGAACTGTGTGTCAAAACAGAGATCTTTGCTTTCCATGGCGTTAGGGATTTCGTCAAGAGGGGTTGACTTCTGCCCTTGCTGCTATCAAGGAAGGGCCAGGCGGGTCTTCCAAGATTTGACAAGTAATCTTCATACTTTCGTTACACTTCCCCGTCTTAATCACGTTCCCCGGCCCTCTTTTTTTTACTTCTTTGTTGTTTTTTTCCCCTTTCTTTTCTTTTTATTCTTTCTTTTTTCTCTTTCTTTCCTCCCCCTACCACTGTTTTCGTTCTTTAAAGAACTTCTTTGTTTGTCAACTGGCTGAATTTTTTATTTTTTTAAAGTTTCAGTTCAAAGTTTGTCTGTGTGTCTGTTGCTGGTTATTTCCCTAAATCTACTCCA
>NW_004798972.1:20941-24363 GCF_000002075.1 Aplysia californica | reverse complement strand
GTGTGTGAGCGAGAGAGAGACAAACAGAGAGTGAGAGAGTGAGACAGAGAGACTAAGTGAGTGAGTGCGCGTGTACGTGCGTGTGCGCGTCCGAGCGCGCGCGCGTGTGTATACATAGTGTAGACTTTCCTACCAGCTGAGAAACAGCGCAGATGGGCGGTGGGAACGAGGGGGGACACCCTGGGCCAGGCCCAGACATAGGCAGACATAGCCCCACATCCAGGTCCATCTACGGTTACACCGGAACAACAAACGACATCCCCCCATCCAGACCCCGTCTCTCTTGTCTTCTTCTGCCCCTCCTCCCTCCCCTCCTCCATCTCCCCCTCTCCTCCTCCCTATTCTTCTCCCTCTCCTCCTTTAAACACTTATATCGTCCTTTCTCTTAATGTTTGCTTGTTTAACATGCCTTTCCCCGTCTCTCGGTCTTCCTCTGCCCCTCCTCCCTCTCCTCCTTTAAACACTTGTCCTTTCTCTTAATTTTTGCTTGTTTAACATGCCTTTCCCCGTCTCTCGGTCTTCCTCTGCCCCTCCTCCCTCTCCTCCTTTTAACACTTGTCCTTTCTCTCAGTTTTTGCTTGTCTTTTTAACGTACATGGAAACAAACTCCTCGCCCACTCTTAAATGTTTACCATTTCTTACATCTGCTTGATTTTTTTTTTTTGGCTTTTAAAGACTATCAGCTCCCAAACTCTCCTCCTTCTTACATGTCGACGGTTCAGTTTAGTTTAATAAGAAACCCGCATGTCACATTTATCTAAAATCAACTTTTTTTTGTTGGCTTTTAAAGACTATCAGCTCCCAAACTCTCCTCCTTCTTACATGTCGACGGTTCAGTTTAGTTTAATAAGAAACCCGTATATCACATTTATCTAAAATCAACTTTTTTTTGTTGGCTTTTCCGTGGCCGCAGATCTTTCTCCGTCACATAATATGGTCTTTTCGATGTGAGGATTGGACGGTAAATAAGTTATATTTCACTTGAACGTCGATGTGTACATTTAACCTTTCTTTCACTTCTTGCTTGATTTTCGGTTCTTTTAGCGAACATGTCTTTCTGGATCGAGAACAACAACAACAACAACAACAACAACAACAACACTGGATCAATAACAACAACGTACATTTTTGTTTCTTCCAAAGACCCCCCAACCCCACCCCCCTTCTTCCTTTTAGATGTATTTAACCTTTCTTTTATTTCTTGATTGTTTCAAGGGTCTTTTACGGAATATTTGACTTCTTCTTAAGACACATATATGTATCATTTCTTTCACTTTCACATATTGCTAGATTTACGCGTCTTTTAACGAACATCTTTTCTTCCTAAGATTACACCGAGATACATGTCAAAACAAACACACACACACACACACACACACATTTTACAGGCCACTGGCCCGAAAGAAAATCTGTCGAAAATCTGTTTTATGTTTTTTTTTCCCTTTCTTTTATCAGTTTTTTTCCTTTTCTTTCCATCCCACTACACGGCACAACAGCTGGCGATAAAGAAATTTGTCTTTGTCTAAGCATATCACGTATAGATTAAACCTGTGCGCTTGTGTGAGTGTTTGTTCGTTTGTTTTTAGTTTTAATCGAGTTTTTTTTTACGCTCGCAACTGCATAAGGTCATATAAGCGCCAAGGGGTGGAGGTCAACAGAGAAGTCCTTACAGGGAATAGGGCTTACTCTGCACATCTCTCTAGCCTCAACAGCACAAAGTCTGCTTCGACTATCAAGGCACCCTGGAAATAGCGGGTCACAAGAGAGTGACAAACATACAAAAGAAGTAGAGGGAAAATGACGATAGTAAGGATGAGGAAAGAAAATGCAGCAGTTCCCAGTTGCAGTTCAGGCACAGTTATGAGCATGACATTGATGAATCAGCCCATTTACAATTACAATTTTGTACTGTGCATAAGAACTCGAGATGTTAATGTCCCCCCCCTGTGGGAATGGCCTAAAGACACTTCAGACAGTAGCATCACCCTGGGGTGTGTGTGTGTGAGTGTTAGTTTGTTTGTTTGTTTGCGTGTGTATTTGTTTAAGTAAAAAGAATCACATCGACACAACAGCGGTCACGCAGGGCAAGGCCACAGCAAGTCAGACAAACCTGTTACTACGCTTATTTGTTTGCTTGTGTTTTAGCTTTAGTAAGAGTTTTACGGCACTTGCAACACAATAAGGTCATAATAAGTGCCGAAGATTAGAGGTGTTGCAAGAGAGTAACAAATAGAAAAAAGAAGGAGGGGAGTTAAAGAAGATAGATGTTTGATAGCAAAGAAGAAGCAAACCACACCAGAGCACCCGCCAACTACTAACTTAGTAAAAGCGCATAGACCTTGCTGATAAGCAGGGATTTGCGCTATACAAATGCTATCTATTATTATTATTATTATGGCAATCGCAACACAATTATGTCATATATACGTGCCGACTATAGAGGTATTACTGGAGAGCTTAACATACAAAGACAAGAATGAGAAAAGAGAAGGATAGAAAATGTTCGATAGAAAAGTAGGAACATACCAAAACAGAGCACCCGCCAACCACCCAGATATCCAGGACTCAAAAACTTTATGCAAGA
This sequence comes from Aplysia californica, assembly GCF_000002075.1. Lineage (NCBI taxonomy): Eukaryota > Metazoa > Mollusca > Gastropoda > Aplysiida > Aplysiidae > Aplysia > Aplysia californica. The sequence continues at coordinate 21,779 of NW_004798972.1, read as the reverse complement.
CAAAATGGTCACAGTACAGGGACAGGAAGGGGGGAAAATACACAAAAGCCACAGACACCTAAGAGCCTGGAGGCAAATCCTGTCTGTCTATGAAAAAATCACACAGTCTACGATCACAAAGGTAAAGAATAAATAATGTTGAGAAAATACGAGAATCTATAAATAGATGCATATCTATAGACTGTCCTTCCTGCTAAGCGGAAATTATCCTCAAAATAGTAGCAAAACCAAGATGGCCTACGGCAACCTTTTATCGGCGGGCGTAATTATAACTAAACCGGAGCTCATTTGGAATAATTTCAAATGTCCAGATCTAGATATGGCTTCAAACTACCTCCTTATTAGCATCGGGAGGAAAAATAAAAACGAAGCAAAACGCTGCGACCTTAACAAGCCGTAGCTCAGTAGACTGTGAAAAGATAGAATAACAGAAAACAAACAAAACAATACCTTTTAGAAAAGGGGAAAGATCCAAAAGGCAACAATTAGAAAATGTGGGGACAGGACAAAGAAATAATACTTGAAAAAAAAAAAGAAAAAGAAGAAAGATCATGCCAAAATAGTTTTTAAAAGGATCAGAAAGGCAATTTCTAACGTTGGTAAACAAATGAAAGCCCAAGATACGAAGAAAGAAGACAAAAACAAAAAACAAAATCAAACAAAACAAAACTAAACTAAAACAAAGAAAAAGAGGGCGATGAACTACATTTTATATAAATAAATATTATATATATATATATATCCGAGATCCATATATATCTGGTGTGTCTAACTCCCGGAAAGTCCCCGGGGGCGGGGGCGACTCCTGGAGATTAGAAAACTTGTTGTGAACAGTCAG
>NW_004798972.1:18376-19668 GCF_000002075.1 Aplysia californica | reverse complement strand
CCCCTTACAAAACAAACAAACAAACAAAAAAACCCACAAACAACAACCAAACAAAACAAAAACAAAAACGTTAGTCTTCAAGAAACAAGAAAACAAACTCACGCAGACTTGAACTCTATTTCCGAACTAACTTCCAAAACCAAGTGCTATAATAGTTATATATATATATATATAGTTTTCAAGGCGCCCAACGACAAAGAAAAAGAAAATGAAAAAAAAAAAAGAATAGAAAGACTCTTAGTCTGGGACAACAACAAACAAAAAAAAAAAAAGAAAAAGAAAGAAAGAAAGAAAGAAAGAAAAGAAAAAAAGAAAGAAAGAAAGAGAGAAAGAAAGACACAAAAATAAGAAGAGCGCGCATCTCAGTTTCTTCCTCCTCCGTCCGTCGTCTTGCCTGGCTCAGCCTGTATCGTGGTGTCAATGTCACAGCCACTAAACTGGCCGTTCTTTATAATATTAATATCAACGGATGAGAGATCAAGGCGAGATTAAGAAGGAGGCGTTATGTCGCTGTCGATGACGGTTGTAATCTACCCCTATGTTTATGAGGCCAGGCGAGGCGCACATGATATATAGAAAACGTCCGTGTGGTTGGTTATTCGTCAGTAGCAGTATGTAAACTAATGATATTTATAAAATCGTGTGGTTGGTTATTCGTTAGCCGCAGTACGTAAACGGATGATATCTATAAAACGTCCGTGTGGTTGTTTATTCGTCAGCAGCAGTACGTTAACGGGTGAAATTTATAAAACGTCCGTGTGGTTGGTTATTCGTCAGCAGCAGTACGCAAACGGATGATTCCAAAAAAAACCAAAAACGTCCGTGTGGTTGGTTATTCGTCAGCAGCAGTACGTAAACGGGTGAAATTTACAAAACGTCCGTGTGGTTGGTTATTCATCAGTAGCAGTACGTAAACGTATGATTCCATCAGAGTTGTTTATTCTCCGTCGTTTGTGAGAGAAGTGCGAAGCTCAACAATGGAAAAATCAGCAAATAAAACAAAGGAAACGGTACACAACTCAACAAACTCAGAATTTACTACAAATCCATTTTCGAGAGAGATCTGAAATAATGGCGAATAAATTCAGTACACAGATTTAACTTTTTTAAAAAGGCCTAACTAACATTAAACGTCGCAATAGTTTACGGCCTTCTCCAATCAGAGATCGGAAGCTTTCTTCTTCTTGCCACTAAACGAAGCAACATAAATAACTAACTTAAAATTTTTAAATAAGAATAAAATAACAACAAGAAGACAACCCTCAAAACAGAACACAACAACAACAACAACC
>NW_004798972.1:15822-18271 GCF_000002075.1 Aplysia californica | reverse complement strand
CCCCCACACACACACAAAAAACAACAACACACATACACAGAGAAAACACAGTCATCTCAACTAATCATTTTAGCAATCCAATCAGAAACAAAGTTCTTTTTTTTTGCAACATGACAACTAATTGACTTAAAGACACAATCGTTTTCACTTTTGGACCACCTGGTTCTGTAGATCTGTGGCCTCTGTGGACGTAATAAGCCACCTAAGACCTGATACCTGAGCAATATGTCTGTGATACCACTAACCCTTTCTATACGCACGACACGCCGGTTCGGTTGGCTCTCAGTCACAGAATCTCTTGCTTGTTGACAGTCGTTACAAAAACCTACCAGATCTCAGGAAATATGTCTTGTCTTTAATGAAACTGTGTGTTTACTGTTTGGGGCATTCATTTTCACTCAGTTGGGTATAATTTTAAAATGCAAGTAGGCTAAATAGAAGTGGGGTTAAGGTGAAGGTAGATAGATAGATAGAATAGATAGGTAGGTAGACAGATAGATAGATAGGTAGATAGATAGATAGGTAGATAGATAGATAGATAGATAGATAGATAGATAGATAGATAGATAGATAGATAGATGTTCTTGTTTTATGCCTAAGCTGATTAATTCTGAAACAATCAAGTCCTCTGTGCTCCTAGATTCTTCGACATTGTGTAATCTACGTGAAGTTTTTGGTGCTAAAGACACGTTTCTTAAATGACAAAACAAACTGGCTACGTACACAGGAAAAATAATAGATCTAGCACTTCCGAATAGTGCTGTGCAATGATCGAGATTTTCATAGTCGATTACGATCGATTTTCAGAGTCGAAAAAATCGACGATCGATTAATCGAAAAAATGGACTTGTGAAAGTGTGGGAGGAACAGGGGCGCAAGCCATGCGGATGCAGGGATCGGAATCTCTGGGGTTTTTTGGTGGGTTTTTTGGTGTATTTTGCTTTTTTGTTTGCTGTTGTTGTTTTGTTGTTGTTTTTGGGGTTTAAATAAAATCTTCAATTTATTTATTCATGATAGATCTAATAAAGTTTTTGTAAACCATCATGTTATTATAAGGTGAAATTAAGGCCAGTCACAAAATTATATTGTTTCAAATTTCAAATCGTAAACATTACAAAGAATTGAATATCAGTATATAGACTCTAGATTTAGATCTAGATCTAGTAAAGTTTTGGTAAAATCTCATATTATTTTAAGATGAAACTGAGGTCGTACAGTAAAAAAATGCCACCATGATCGACATCGAACATGGCTCGAAAATCGATTTCGACCATGAGCATCGTGATAATCGACGATCGATTATCATAGTCGATTATGCACAGCACTATTTCCGAAGGCTAAGAGTTAAGGAGCGGCAAAATGTGACGAGACGGGCTCACCAGAGACGATTAAAGAGGGGATTTAGAGGTGATATTCTAGGTCAGTCATGAAGCTCTGGGATTTTTCACAGAATATTATATCCCCCCGGCTTTTCGACTCCCGCAGTCACCGCTAGGACAAAGCATGGGAATCCCAGGGTTTTTACAATGGGATACAATAGATATGATGAGTATCTGAATGAGTTTCAAAAATTTATTATATATATTATTTTTTTTACCCTCAGGAAAAGTCAGTTACAGTTACACTTCTTCCCCCTTGTTACGACGACATAACGCTTCCCTGGGAATCAAAGATTCTTTATTAAAGTGATACAATAGATATAAAGAGTATATCATGTACATCATCAATCATCATCATCATCATCCAGTGCCAGATCTGCGACAGACATCGGCGATCATGGTTTTCCATTCATTCCTTTGCTCGGATATGTACAATGTATTTGAATTATTTCTCTTTTCTTGTTATTTTCTCTTCTTCTTTTTTTTTCTTCTTTTTTCTTTCTCACGAAAAGTCAGTCGTTTTTGCACATATCTTTTTCTGTTTGTTACGGCGGTTTGCATGCATGGGAATAGAAGGTTCTTTAATAAAGAGATACAGTAGATACATGTATAAGGAGTACATGAATTTGAAGTTTTATCCCTTTTTTTCCCCCCTCACGTAAAGCCAGTTACTGCAGCACACTCATTTTTGTTAGTTACGACGGTGTGCATGCATAGGAATCGAAGGTTCTTTAATAAATGGTTACAGTAAGCATAAAGAGTACATTAATTTTTTATATGTTTTTTTTTCCCTTTCTTTTCTTTTCTTCTTTTCTTTCAGTTATCGCTGAACGTTAATTTTTTGTTGTTGTTAAGATTGTAGGCGCTCATGGGAATCGAAGGTTCTTTAATAAAGGGTTACAGTCGGTATAAAGAGTACATTAATTTGAATGTTTTTTTCCTTCCTTTCTTTTTTTTATTTTCTTCCCTTCTCACGAAAAGCAAGTTATCTCCTGCACGTTATTTTTGTAAGAGTGTAGGCGCTCATGGGAATTGAAGGATCTTTTACAAAGGGATACCGTGGAGATATA
>NW_004798972.1:3446-13605 GCF_000002075.1 Aplysia californica | reverse complement strand
TCTCTCTCTCTCTCTCTCTCTCTCGCTTTCTCAGATGTTGTTCTTTGAAAGTAAAAACTTTGGGCTTGTTACAGGTTGTGGGTTTTTTGGGTGCCTTTTTTTCTCATCACGTGATTTTCTGTCACGAGAGACACTTTTATTGTGTCAAGTCAAAATGATCTATTTCCGAGTATAGCGTGTATGTGTGTATGTGATTGCGTGATTGCGTAGTTGTGTGATTGTGTGTGTGTGTGTGTGTGTGTGTGTGTGTGTGTGTGTGTGTGTGTGTATGTGTGTTTGTCCATGTACATAGATTATACTTAAATCGTATGATAACACTGGACGTGCTTGAAATTTGAAATATGGATTGAGCGCGTGTTGGAAGGTTATATTGTATGAACACTATAACTGTGGGCTTGCATTATCCCATGGACAGCTAGAAAAATAAATGAAGAAGTCTTGGTTGAAGCAAATTGCGGACGACAGCTTAGGGCGAATAAACGAACGCGACAGGCAAAGTTCTTTGAACACACCATGCGGAAAGAAGTATTGGAGAATATTGTAACAACAGACACGTTTGATGGAAAGATAGGCAAAGTCAGAGGCAGACAGATGGAAAAGATACTGGGCAGGTTGACAACATGTCTGGGAACAGCAAGAACGACAGACACCATTGCTGTAACACAGGACAGAGTGAAGTGGGGGTCCTTGATCGCCCACACGAGTCAGCGATTGAAGACATCGGATGATGATGACGATTATTATGGCATATACGCGTGTTGTACATGTACGCCCGTGTGTCTGAACTTAAGCGCGGTGCAAACGTTCATGGTAAATCATAGTGATACAAAACTTATGTAAGGATACAAACCTAGACGCTCAGTATAAAAAGTATAGACACCAACGAATATATACATAATATAGATATTATATAGAGACAAAACTTGTACAGGAACACAAACGCTCATGGAGATACAAAGGTATATAGGGATTCATACATCCACAGGGATACTAACTTATGTTATAAAGATTATAGGGATACATTGTACATAATGGATAGACGCTTGTATATATATATATATGTATATATATATATATATATATATATATATATATATATATATATATATATATATATATATATATACAAACGTACAGAGGAATACGAGCGTAATAAAGGGATACAGGCTTACTTTGGATACAAACTTATATCGGGATACAAACCTACATATGGATACAAACTGTATAGAGATACGTATGTTCATAGGGATACAATAATTTATATTGGGATACAGACATGCATATGGATACAAACTATATGTGAGGCAGCGTGGTGGAATCGGGCTCTCGTCAAAATAATCAAATTGAAGAAACCTGCATTTACCCGCAGGTTTGTGAATTTTTATCAAGTTTTTGTTTTTTGGCTCAACACCTTTCACGCCCATTGAAGAACGTATTTCTGTACTGATTTTTCTGAAAAACGTTGATTAAAGACACAAAAAAAGAAATTTTCAGTTACCACGGACTCTTAAGCTAAGGAAATAACCAATCTTTGGCTGCCATTTTCTCACAAATTTTTCCTCTGAAAACAAGTGACCAACACCTTCTTCATTCGCAAATATCTCGATTTGTATTCAAGGTAAATGGACATTTTTTTCCTCCAAAAAAAAAGACAAGTGAACAAGCTTTAAGATGATACCAATAACTCTACATGCCCAAAAATTGACGAGAGCCTGATTCCACCACGCTGCATCTCATATAGGGATACGTATGTCCATAGGGATACAATAATTTATATTGGGCTACAGACATGCATATGGATACAAACTATATACGGATACATATGTCCATAGGGGTACAAATTATACAGGGATACGGACGTACAGAGGGATACAAATGGACACAGAGATAAATCCTACAAACGGATACAAACCTATGATATAGAATAAAAGAAGGCCTGGTATGTATGTCGGTGGCGATTTGAAAGGCCGTCCAGGATTTCTAGGTGTCAACGATGTAGCCTACACCACCATGCTACAGGTTTGGGGGCGGGTGGCAGGTGGGAGGATGAGTCAATATTGACCCTCTTTGCCCGTCTTTTAGGTGTCAGGTAGAGAGGCTAGAATGGCGTAACTGCAACTTTTACACCTGCTTGTTCATTAAGTGTCCTTTTTTTATTTCTTTCCCAGGCGTGTTTGATACGACTTTTAGAAAATATGTAGTGCTGCTGTTACAAGTGGGAGGTTGGCAGGTGCTAAGGTGTGATTTGCTTCTTCTTCCCTGTCAAACATCTATCATACTCATCTCTCCTCCGTATTTTATTTGTTTTGTTTTATCTAGTAACACGTCTAATCTTCGGCACTTAAATGACCAAATTGTTTTGCTAGTGCTGTAAAACCCTTACTAAACCTGAAAAGATAAAACTGCTAAAAGCTTATGACAGTGCAGCACACACACCGATGGCTCAGGAGGTAGTGTTGTGGACTCTGGTGTTGATGGTCCCGCTTCGAACACCTACTGGAGTGTTCTAGAAATGATCATGTTTGGGCAGCTCACAAGGCTTTCCTCCCATCTTCCCTTTTGGCTTTGTCCTTTCGGAGACTGGTGTCAAATTCGGAGAGCCGGTTTAGAACAAAATAACCTTACTGCGTTGAAAGAGGCGTTTAACCCGTACCTTGATTCGATTTTGCAGAGTTTTGCTTCAGGTCACTTTTTTAATGTGGGTGTTTTTACACCCCTAGCCACACAGTTTGCGGTCACTTGGGAAGCGGGCTTCGACCCCGTCTATTGGAGCCAACTTGGGCTGAGAAGATACAATATCCTAGGTACCAAATCGGGGATCGAACTCGGGTCTCATGCATGCGACAGCGAACCGCGAACCGTTATACCACGACGATGATCTTCAGAAGACACGATGAACAATTTAATAAAATATTATAAAATTATAAGCCTTTGTACCACCCTAACTGTTTGCCAATTTTCAATCTAATATGGAAAGGGGATACAAAAAAGTATCATGACATGTGGAAGCTTTACTTAAAACCCCCCGAACAATTTGTCATTCTAGTCTTAGTGCTCCGTATTCAGGTGAGCGGTTGGCTGGTGTTCTGATGCAGTTTGCGCCTTCTTTCCTTCCACACATCTGATCCTTATCTCCTCCTGCCTTCTTCTTTTCTTTGTAGTCTACTAGTTCGTAACACCTCTAATCTGTGGTACTCACACGACCTATTTGTGTTGCAAGTGCCGCAAAAGTCTGATTAAAAACTGAACTTAGTTATTGCATCAGAAGGATTGGCCAATAACACAGGAAGAACAATGTGATCTTTGTTTACTAGTCTAGAAAGTCGCTGATGCTTTCTGTACAATGGCTGAGACCATCTAGGAATCTAGGGATTTGCCCTGTCTGGCTTGAAATTGCTTTGCTGAACTTTATTCTATACGAAAACTTGAATTAAGCTCCAAGTTCAATTAACGTTAATGTTGCTTGACTTTTTAAAACAAATTTGTTTGTTTTGAAAGATTCCGATGATGATGTCTCATTAAATCGTTGTCAAATCGTTGACGTCCTTTTTTTTAAAGCAAAGTTTTCTTTCATTCATTCATTCTTTCATTCATTTATTCATTCATTTATTTATTTTTAAAAAGAGGGGGGGGGGGCATATTGTAGCTAGTTAAAGTTCGCACCCGCATTCATTCACGGGTCCTTTGTACAATGCGGATTGAAGCACTTGAACTAACCGTCGCACGTTTGAAACTGTCACCCAGCAGGTCACAGGTAGGAAAAGTGCAACATGTTCAGATACGTCACAGATACGTGTACAGATTTTCCGAACTAAAAGAAAGGCTCGTGCAAAACAGAAAATTTGCATTTACCTCCTTTTCGCATCTCATGCTGAAGTATACGGCCGGCCGACATGCTTTTTTGACACGAACATGTAAGGTAGTGTACTGGCATGACAGTTTCTATGACGAGCCGTATGGCCTGTGGTTGCTTATGTGGGAGTTAAAAAAGCATGAATAATAAAATGCATTATTTTTTAACAGATATGTGGGGCGGTGTTCGAAATACATGTACAGCCCTTGCATGTTGGAATTCAGAGCTTGCTAGTCTGTTAGTTTCTTAGTTTGTTGCTGTTGGGTATTGGAGATGTTTGAAGAAACAGAGGGTGGGAGGTGAATAGATAGATAGATAGATAGATAGATAGATAGATAGATAGATAGATAGATAGATAGATAGATAGATAGATAGATAGATAGACTGATAGATAGATAGATAAATAGACAGGCGATGTTGAAACAGGACGGCTTTTCAATGATATATACTTGGTCAATGGGGGAGGAACTGAGGAACACAATTTCGTTTCTTTACAAATAACTGTAAATTAAAGAAAACACACTTACTTTTAAATAAAAGATGCATTAATAAACAAAAAGAAACTAGAATCAGGTTTGCTGTCTGTGGAAAAGACAAGTAATAGACAAGGCTTAAAAAGTTAATTTTTAAGCTTTAATATACATTATTGCGGAATCTCGAAGTGAAAATATTTTTCTGATGGATAAATGGGTACCATTTTATTATTTTGTTTAAAGATGTATGTTTTTAAATTATATATATATATTTTTTTAATTTAAAAAAAAAATTTTTTTTTTTTTTGGGGGGGGTCTCCCAAAGTCATTTGGGAGTCTCTATAAGTCATTTCTAATCTGAAAGAAGTTCATCCTAACATAGCAGTACAGCAGCTTGGTTTCCAGTAGCAGAGGCAATGAATTATATTTTAAACTAATATTTTTTGTTCCTTATAACGTTACAGCACATGTATTTCATACTCAGAAATACGGGGGAGGGGGGGGGGGGGCAGGCCAGGATGATATCTTGATTCACCACCAATATTTTTAAAGCTTCAATTTCTATCAGATTTGATTCTCACTTTGTCTCTTTTTTTTCTCTTTGTTACTTTTTTTCCTGGCCGCCACCAGCCGTTTGCGCATCCTCCCGGCGTGGCAGCAGACACAAACCTCCGTGGCAGGTCCCCGTATCCGGCCAGATCTACCTGGAAACAGAAACCCAAAGCTTGAGGGCGACCAGGTAAACAGCTGCCACGCTATCTCGCCACAAAGAACCTCCCATCCCCCTCCGTAGCAGGCAGACGTTCCCAGAGATCTGTAATAACAGAAATAGAAGCCCATAAAAACTATATTAATCCCTCCACCCCCCATACTCTCGCCAACATGGATGGATTATGGCCGCCCTCGCTCATAATCGTGGTGTCTTGTCTGTCTGTCTGTCTGTCTGTCTGTCTATCTGTCGTTATCTCCCCAGTCGCTATCTGACAGAACTATCTGCTGGTCTGTGGAAAGGAGAAAAGAGGAAAGCAGTTCCAAAGCTGTTTGCATAATTGTTGTAGCTGGCTCAGGGTTACATGCTACTGTTAGGGAATAACGATTTCATTTTCCAAATTTTGAAATTATGGTGAGAGGATCACGGCGATGTGTGAATGAGTGACCGCGCTCAGTCTAAGTATGTTTCATGGCTGTTTCGTTAACAATATTCAAAAGCTGTCGCATAATCGTTTAATTATTGCGATTAAGGCTTGATAATGCCAAGTGTTCATGGTTATGGGGCGGTGCGTGATAGCAAAGAAGATAGAACGGAAGGAAATAAAGGTTAGGATTTTGGGGGGCGTCTGTTGGATGAACTGCTGAAGAAAGGTTGATATTTCTGGGGTTGAGTCACTCTAGAGACCATTGCTTTAACTACAAGATATTGACTAAACAGTTTAGGATGAAGTTAGTCTTACTTGTATTACTCTCACTATTTATTGAGGTTTAGCTGAGCTTTCATTTCACCTGTTTGGTAGTGCTCGTTTTTATTAAATCGCTTCCTTAGAAAAACTAAGTTCTATCTGACATCAATAAGTGAGCGAGGATCATAAGTCGAGACAAGTAACAGAGACTCCTTAAAATCCATTTTCTTTGTCAGAAAGGTAATGGATAAAGGTGAGCTTCCCAAAGTGTATAAGATCTATTCTTTGTTTTGTGCTTGTTTGAACATTTTAAAAAATGTAAGTATGCCAAATCATACACCAAAAACGTGTAATGATAACATGGATTGAATAGGCAATACTAATCAAAACTATACATGTACAGCGTACTTCAAATACTTGTGTCTGTGATGTAACGGTTAGGCAGTGCATCGTCGCACGCAAAAGGAATGATTTCGATTCCCTTCTGATGAGGTATTTATTGAGTATCTCGCTCTGTCTGCTGGGATGTTATATTATGATATATCCCTTTCAGCCCGGTTACACCCTGACAGACGAGGTCGTAGAACCGCACCTAAAATGATCTAAATTGTTTCTACAGGGATAGAAACATATTAACAAATATTAACAATTAGAGTTACCCCAAATATCGAGAGTTGGGCCCATGTTCCACCATCAAATAAAATTGACCTTCCGGGTTAGAATCTCTCTGGTACCCCAAATTGGTCCTTTCGCTTAGAGTACTTTGTTTCTTCTCAGAAGTCTGTTATGAAGCAACTCTTTGAAGAAATACAAAACCAAAAACAAGAAATAAAACTAACGGTTGGCAAAGGGTATATTAAACCTTAAAAATCTGTAAAGAAAATTGTTTAAAGCGTGGATTCAACTTCTAAACAAGAAGCTACTTTTATTGTTTTAAACCAGAAGGCAGAAATATAATACGGCAATTGTATTAGCCACTAATGAGATAGTGCTTGAGGAAGCGCACGTGGGACGCTCAATGTTAAAAACAATCAGGAAACGACAAATGCAGTTTTTGGGACACCTGAATAGACATAAGGGTCTTGAACATCTAGCTCTCACTGGAAAAACTGAGGGCAAGCGAGACAGGGGTAGGCCCAGAACAACATACTTAGGGAACCTAAACAAATGGGTAACAGGGAAAGATCAGGGAAACGTAGCTTTGTTTTAGAGCATCCGAGCAAAGGAATGAATAGAAAACCATGATCGCTGATGTCTGTCGCAGATCTGGCACTGGGTGATGGTGATGATGATGATGATGATGATGATGATGATGATGATGATGATGATGATGATGGATGATGATGATGATGATGATGACGATAATGATTAGAAACTATCTGAATCTACCAGAGTGTACGTAACCAAGCTGAGAGGGAGGGAACTCGAAATCGCACCTTTTGCGTACGATGTCGAACTGCCTGCCTAACCATTCAAGCATAAACGTTGTTGTACATAAAGTACTTTATGATGTAGTTTGGGTATGCATTGTTTTTACTGTTCATTCCACAGTTACGTGGTTTGTTGTGTGTGCTTCCTTGTAGCAGAAGGATACGATAAGGCAAAATGAGACGAGTATGAAAGAAAGAACGTAAACAGAGAAAAGAATATTTCATTCATACGTGTACTCTATCGAGCTTACCTTTACAAATCGAGGAAACAATAATAAATGATGACGCGCTGAAATAAAATAAGCCTAAAGTCATTTGCATATCAAAACAAACAAAACCAGTTGAAACTGTTTCTTTCTTTCACTCTGCTTTTGTCCCCTATGTGAACTGAACGAGACAATTTTTGTTATGACAGCAAAGACCACTAAAAACAATGATAAAGGACATTCTAGCATTTCGTTAGCATGTAATATGCATACATTGTATTTCATTACAACTGCTTTACTCCACGGGTCTAGGTCAGTTTGCGAACGGAAAAACTAGGCCTGTATTTCATTGAGAGGGAAGCCTAACACATATTTTAGCATACAAAATAACATAGCTGTTTGCCCTATCACCAATAGACTCGGTCGCCTGGAATGTATTGTGTGCTGAAGTATTTGCATAATGACAGGTGTGAATGAGAATGTGTAGTGTTTCTTGTGATTGAGTTAAATGAAACCGGTGGGGAAAGGGGGGAGAGGGGTGGAGGGGGGGAGGTGGAGGGTGTGTGTGTGTGAATGCAAGTACGCATGTATTTCTCTATGTGTTCTTGTGTATGTGTGTGAGTGTGTGAGTGTGTGTGTGTATGTGTGTGTGTGTGTGTGTGTGTGTGTGTGTGTGTGTGTGTGTGTGTGTGTGAGAGAGAGAGAGAGAGAGAGAGAGAGAGAAGAGACAGACAGAGACAGACACAGAGAGACAGAGATATCTATCTATGTATCTATCTCTCTATCTCTCTATCTCTCTATCTATCTATCTATCTATCTATCTATCTATCTATCTATCTATCTATCTATCTATCTATCTATCTATCTATCTATCTATCTATATGCAAACGTTATGGAATAAAAAGAGAGCAAAAGGTACTCTTTCAAATCTTAACAATACCTGTCAACGTTCTACCTTCGAAGATTGACAATTCCACAAGCTGATAACGTATTGTTCCTTAGGAATATAATAACATTTTGAAAGTATAATTTAAATAATTATGCCACTGTGAAACTCGTAGGGAGAGTTTTTCAATGGTTCACGAACATTGGTAGTTGGAGGTAAAGAGGTACCGAGGGTTGGTGGATCTCAAATTCAGCGGAGTGTCGACAGAACAATAAATTATTGTTCGAAGTAGACAAATTAGGAGATCTGAAAGTGCCCTGACGTCTCCACACTGGCAAAAATGGCTAAAACCCTTTGTCGAGAACACCCCCCCCCCCTCCCCATTGTTTTAAGGAGGTGGACGTCTTGGCTAGTGCCATTTTGATATAGTAAAATAAATGCATAAATACATGAATGAATAAATAAATGAATAAAAAAATAAATAAATAAATAAATAAATAAATAAATAAATAAATAAATAAATAAATAGATAAAGAAAGAAATGAATAAATAAAGAAAGTAAGAAATGACAAAAATCAAAGGATGAAGTCAAAAGTGGTCGTTTGCACAGGTGATTGTCTTAGACAGGGACAGTTGCAGCAAGTTGGACTGTACATACACCCCAATAAAAGCGGTAACAGTTAAATTGTTCCTCATTTATATTTCTCCAAACTTATAGTCCTCCATTTTTACCATTTTATTTTCTTTCTTTTTCGTTGTTGCTGGAAGCAGGATGCTGAACTCAAGACGCGGCCGGCCCAAACCTTTGCAGGGATCAAACTGCACTGTCTATAAAAAGACTTAATTTGGTCTTGCTTGACGTCATGAGAACAACAACATAATCAACAACAAATATAGCAACAACAGAAACGGCAACAACAACGCCAATTGCAACAACCATAAAAAAAAACCCATCTGCGGCACAGGCAACAGCAGCTACAACAGCTACAACCTCGACAACAATAACAGTATCAATAATACTAACAATATTTCATAAAATGAATTATGGTTTTCATTAAAAATACACGTATTATTATTGTTTATATTGCTGCTCATTTATATTATGCATGTGATTGTAAGCCTACTTGTGTGTGCATGTGTGTACACGTGTGTACGTGTGTGTGTTTGTGTGTGTGTGTGTGTGTGTGTGTTTGTTTGTGTGTCTGCGCGCGTGTGTCTGTGTGTGTGTGTGTACTCGTGGTGGAACACCAAACCAATGTGCCAGGATCTGGACAATAAAGATGTATCTTATCTTATCTTATCTTATCTTATCTTATCTTATCTTATCTTATCTTATCTTATCTTATCTTATCTTATCTTATCTTATCTTATCTTATCTTATCTTATCTTATCTTATTTGAACACAGTAGCTACATCAGGCATGTATAAAAGTTTGATACTATAATCAACGATCATCTGCAACGTCCACCCCAACCCCTCCCCCCCCCTCCTCCCACCCTTCCAGATAATTAGAATTTATGTTTAAATCTGAGAACATTATTGTCTTTTAGTATTTACCGAACAAGCATAAACCAATCAACAATTCAAACCCAGAAATGTCCAAATAAAAATTAAAAAGCAGCGTAAAAAGTATGGTTTTAAAAATTAAAAACTTTATGTACAACATTTAAAGTACATGCTCACAGATGGGCGAGTCTGCGATCATCCACCAGCCTCTCAAAACTATCGGGTGTCTAATGGATATAGCTCTGGGCCCGTTTCAAAGACCGTATATCCAGCTACTGATTGCATCAGGTGGTATCTCGTTACACAGCCTGATGCCTAGAACTCAGTTAAATTGATTAATTGTCTACGTCTGCGTCGTTTGAAACTTACCACCAGGGGATGCGGGCGTGCTGTAGGGCAGCCGGCTGT
>NW_004798972.1:0-1544 GCF_000002075.1 Aplysia californica | reverse complement strand
TTGAGATATTGAGACAGTGAGATATTGAGACAGTGAGATATTGAGACTGTGAGACAGTGAAACAGGGGGATATTGAGGTATTGAGATAGTGAGATATTGAGATACTGAGATTGAGATATTGAGACAGTGAGATATTGAGACAGTGAGATATTGAGACTGTGAGACAGTGAAACAGGGGGATATTGAGGTATTGAGATAGTGAGATATTGAGATACTGAGATTGAGATATTGAGACAGTGAGATATTGAGACAGTGAGATATTGAGACAGTGAGATATTGACACAGTGAGATATTGAGATATTGAGACAGTGAGACAGTGAGATTTTGATACAGTGAGACAGTGAAATATTGAGACAGTGAGACAGTGAAATATTGAGACAGTGAGATATTGAGATATTGAGACAGTGAGACAGTGAGATTTTGATACAGTGAGACAGTGAAATATTGAGACAGTGAGACAGTGAAATATTGAGACAGTGAGATATTGAGATATTGAGACAGTGAGACAGTGAGATTTTGAGACAGTGAGATATTGAGACATTGCGACTGTGAGACAGTGAGACAGTGAGACACTGAGACAGTGAGACAGTGAGACAGGTAGATATTGAGACAGTGAGACAGTGAAACTGGTAGATAGTGAGATATTGAGACAGTGAGCCTTGAAATACTGATACAGTGAGACAGTGAGAAAGTGAGGCAGTGAGATGCTGACATAGTGATGCAGAGAGACTGATCCCCGCACGTCACCTCTCTAAGATTAGAGTTATTACGATCATTCCTAAAAGTACGAGAGCCACGAGGATGCCACTCGCTTTGGACCGGATGACTACAGGTAACAGTGCTGTGCTCAAACGTAAAAAAAGCAACAATGCAACCAAAGCCAGTGGGCATACCTTCAGGTGGGTCTTTGGAAAAATTAAATTTTATGAGCCCCCCCCCCCAAAAAAAAACAAACAAAACAACAACAACAAAAAAAAAACAACAACAACAAAACAAAAACTCCTCAACCCCCATTCACGTCCTTTCCTTGCAAAGCCTTGGGGAGATTGGGGGGGGGGGGGGGTGATTGTAGAAAAAAAAATGTTGTGACAATATAACCATAGGTTACAATGGAAACAACTGGCATATTTAAAAATGAAACCCCTAAACAACTTGATGATACTGACAGAATAAAAATACAGGTAAAAAACAAAGTAAGTTTTTAAAAAGTAGAGCGAAAGCGACTTTTTCAGAAAGTACAAAGAGTGGTGTAAAATTTGACTAAACAGAACATTCCACATTAGAAGAGTTGATCTGTCAGGCTCGCCAGCTGTCACTTGAATGGGTTGCTTTATGAGCAATATAAAACATACTTACTGTCTGCATGGAACGAGGAAGCCAGCAGTTAGGATGGGGCAGGGGTGTGCTCACACGTTGGCTAAAGGTATTCAGTAACACACTCAGAATCTAATACACGGACACACAGACACACACACACACACACACACACACACACACACACACACACACTCACACACACACACACACACACACACACACACACA